>NC_051235.1:7264576-7422076 GCF_015220715.1 Pygocentrus nattereri
GCTTGCGAAAAACACCAACATTGAGTCGAGGACACACAAGAAAGATGACAGATGTGGCGAGCAGATGGGCTGGTTGATGGATGAATGGTTTGGATGGACAGAGATGGCGAACGAATGGGTAAAGACACCGACATGGGCTATGCGGCAGACAAGAGAAATGCAGGTTAATGGTGGCTGACAAACATGGTTTTTCGAGTCGGCTCGTTTTACCCATTCTGTTTCTGGACCACACGACAGGTTTGGGGTAAGAGAATCCTTTGTGATGCTCTCCATTCACTGTTGGAGGGAAAAGAAGGGATGTTACGCAGAAAAGGGCACAACACGGCAGTGCACTGTTAGCATGAGAAGCCTACAGGGATCGAGCCTTTTAGGGAATTTTGGATAGGGCTTAAATAGTGTGTTATAGATGGCTGGTCAGCTGCCTTGGGGGAAAAAAGGATCTGTACAGATGGCGGGAAAGGCAGTTAGTCTGTGCCCGTCAGTGTAAATCACACACACTTAGGCTAACTGTAAAGCTGTCAGGAAATCAGTGAGCGTGACGGCCGGTCTGCACACATTCCACATGTGGCTTGAGGGGGGCTCTGGCTCACAGGCAGGGTTCTTCACTCCCAACACTGGACTGTCACATCACTGAACAATTTTAGTGTTTTCTCTCTTGTAGCACACCTGATTCAACTCATGGAAAGCTAGCTACTGCAATTAGATAATTAGTTGGATCAGTTGCGCAAGCTGAATCAGATGCATAAAGCCACAATCACACCGGCCTGAGTAAAATTCGGCTCTGATGTGATGTGGTTTTGGAGGGAATGTATAGATGGGTAAAAAGCTAATGTTAGCTAGTTAACTAGGCTTTTGTGCAGCTGTGAGACCAACCTGACTTTATGTTGATTAAGGAGTGGTTTGTCTTTTCAGAAGATACCACAGCTTACACTCTCGCTTTCTATTGGCTTATACTTCCATGAGTAATCTTGATCAAATAAGCACAAAGTTTTGGCTTTGTTGCCAGGCAAATTTCACTAGCAATTGGTGTGATCATGGATATAGAGCAGGGAAATCTCTACTAATTTCATACTGTGTTGTGACCTTCCATGGGATTCTTGCCATAGGGACAAATCAGTATTTTTAGGCATGTCTGTAGCTGGATTAGTTTTACAAGGGAAGGTTGTTAAGGTTTTAGCTTGGATGTACTGCATGTAGGTGCTACAATAACAAAACAATGACATGGCTAGTTTCGTTATTACCTTTGCGTAGATATAGGATCAACCCAATACCAGGTATTGAAAAGAAAAATGCCAAGGTATCAGAGGAAAATAAAGAATGAATGTGATCTGATCCTGTAACAAATCTGTCCTGAAATGGCTCTTTCTAACTTTGTGTGGTGTGGTGTTGTTAGTTGTGTAGCTCTTCCTGTGGAGTCGCAGAATGATTGAGATGTTACAGCGTGATAGGCTACTTTTACATGTTATTCCTGATTGTTTCATTTATTGGTATCAACGAGTATTCAGTGTCGGTATCTGAAAAAAAATGTGCCATCTGTATTTGGAACAGTACTACTACTACTGAGGTCCTGCCAATCAAAGGTCATTCACTGCACAGTCATCACCATCAGACTTTGCAGATTCACACTAGATTAACATAGAGGATATCATTGATAATCACTAAATTACATTTCCCCAGGTAAAAATAACCCAGCTCCAACAAAGCTAAAAGTCTCTGAGACCTGCTAAGCCAACCTCTTCGTCCAGGCTTTTGGGGTACAGAAAAAGTAGTTTGATTTCAAAGGCCAAAGTTCTCTGGTAGGACAAAAGTTATCTTGTGGTAGGACCAGGTGAAAACCACTGCTTTAAAAGGAGACTTGGAGCAATGCAATGCCAATCTGCACTGCCTCCTGGGGACGACTACATTTGGCGAACAAACAACTGTGAAGAATGGGAAAGCTTTGGTCCCAAAAGTGCAATCTGGAAGGAGAAAGAAAGAATGGAGATGGAGGTAGGGAAGCATTAAGAAGCATTAAAGGGGGTTAGATGAGTTCTTTTACCCCCAAATCTGCTGGACGAGTCGTTGGCCCTGGGGAAAGAGGGAGGCCGCATGCCGTTAAAGAAGGGATAGAAAGGGTTTCTGCCCACAGCCGTCTGGTTCCTGCCGTTCACTGCTACAATGGAATCGAAGGGTTTGGGTGGAACAGACAAGCTTGGGTGTCTCAGAAAGGTTTTACCTGGATAAAGAAAGACAACAGCACTTGTGGTTAGATTGAGTGGACTATGTGAGGGATATGAACTGTGTAATGTCATGTAAACAATGGCAGGTGCCACATTAGCTTTTGGGCTCATATAAGTGGAGTTGCTTGACTCATATACTGTAGACAGCTTGGACAAAAGCTTCATGTAGTAAAGAACAATTGTAAAGAGGGGATATATTTTGGCTTTTGGGCACTATAACTGATCGTTATCCACTAAGTAGTTTTCTCTTTTATTTTTAGGTGAGACTAAAGGCAGAGTCACACTTGATTTGTTTGGAATTCGCCTCCACAAATACATTTGCAGACTTCCAGAGCGATTAAACT
Source organism: Pygocentrus nattereri (assembly GCF_015220715.1). Lineage (NCBI taxonomy): Eukaryota > Metazoa > Chordata > Actinopteri > Characiformes > Serrasalmidae > Pygocentrus > Pygocentrus nattereri. The sequence goes on from NC_051235.1 coordinate 7,267,140, forward strand.
TGGCGAGTTTAAACTTTGGTAAAATTTGACATATGAATTTGCTTCATCGAACAATAGCAGATCTGCTTTGGCTGCATTGTACTCTGAATGAACAGAGCTTAATATAGCAACAGGGAAGAAGTTAAGAAATACTATGTTTAACAATGTCTAAGCCCAACCTTAAACACAGCTCAGTAAATCAGAGAGCAACACAGTCAGTTGAGAGGCTGTTTTGAAGTTTTGAAGGTATCTACTTTACTGTTGGGCTTCCATTGTTAGTGGTAGGTGAATTCTGCAGCTTGCTAATTGCAATGTTAGCTGCTAGGCTAAGCACTGCATGTGCTGCTGGCAGTCGTGCCTGTTAGACTTTTATTACCCTGCAAGAAAAATCAGCAGACAAGCATGGCTGGTCACCAGGAAAATTTCGATTTTTGGATTCCGATATGCTGGTCAACTGGCATGGCCATGCTGGGTGAACAGCTAAACCAGCACTAGCACCAGCATAAACCAGCTTAAACCAGCTTTGGATACTACAAATCTGTGCAGCACTATGCCCTTGCAAACATATAACTGTCTAGTCTTGCATGGCTGGACATGATTTTGTAAGGAGAATGCACATCTGGAGACAACTTGCAAAATGTGTGGTACTATTGTAGATTGCAGTGAAATACACCACTAACTCCTCTCCTATCCTTTGCCTTCTCTAAAACCTTCCTCCAAAATTCTCTTGTCCGTGCTCTTTGAATACAACAGAATACAATCGAAAACAAGTGCAAATCAAGCTAGCTAGCAAAATGCTATCATTAGCTAATTGATCTGGGGGGGGGGGGGGGGGGGGGGACTTTTCAGCCATGCTAATGTACATTACATCTGTGGGCTAATGGCAGTCTTGTCTGTTGGATAATATTGACGAGTGCACCAGCGCTCCTTAATTTGAGCTCTGCCTTTATAAAGCTTCTTCTCAACCTAATAAGTCTATACTTAGCCCAAAATTCCTCGTGGTTCTCCTCGGACGTTCGTGCCAACTAACTCTCTGGCACAATTATATTCCTGTTTATGACTGCGGAATTTGCTAGGTTGCTACATTTCTAGTGTGGCTTCTGCTTAAGTGTTAATTGCTAGTATATTCTTATGCTGATGCTACTCAGTAATGAGCAATTTAAGACATATAGATGAAGTATAGCTCATCATTCATCATGGCAGATATTACATACAGTGTTAAAAATGACTTGCAAGTGTTTCAGGGCACTTTGTTGTGTAATTGGTGGTACATTACGATGCATCTGTGCAGTTCCTGTGGAAGTAAAACGTAGTGAGACTTCTTGAGGAAAGATCAGAATAGACGTGAGGCCAAATATTAGCCCTGGCATGAAGTAGCGTACACCTCTCAGACAGACTCTGGGGTGGCCGGAGTCAGTCTGACAACACAAACCAGCAAGCATACTACTGCAGTGATGTCAGCTCTACTCCCATTGTTATTACTGGCTGTCTATCTGACTAAAACTGGAGACGGCTCTTCCTGCAGACACAGTGGACAGCGGCTAGGGCGGAGAGTTTTATCTGTTTGTGGAAGGTCGAGTTATGCACTTACGGCATCCAACAAAGAAGCAGATTTTGTCTCTGCTTTGCTTTTACTTGGTTCTGCAAATGACTTATTTTCGTCCAAAACAGCACCTGCTATAAATACTGTAAAGCCTCTAGCAATTTTGAGCATTAGAATTTGTTGACAAGTGGGCAATCAGAGTACGGTTTCGTGTGCTCCAGTTGGGAAAAGAGGAAACATATAGCAAACACCGTAAACATCGATGGACACCCTGGAAACCTCTGTGATTTGATCATTAATTTTAAAAACAACGCAAAACATAGGAGAAAAAAACCTTAAAATCATGGGAATTACCAGGAGCACTATGAGGCTTGTGAGTGGCAATAGGTGCCCTGGTCTGGGAGAGGCCGCGCTTCGGGTCACCAGTGGAGGGGGACTGAGTGGTAGTAGTGGTAGCGGTGGTAGTGGTGGTGTCACGAGGGGGTTGGGTAGATGGGAGATTGGGGAGGGCAGGAGAAATCCCACCCAGCTCAGAGGAGGCATTTCTAGCATGGCTGTCTGAATCTGTTTTGAGAGAAAAGCAGCAGAGCAGCTTTGACTATTGAGACCATGGCTATCAACATGCTCCCATTTCAAACAAGCAGCACATATGGATTAGTTTTTCACAGCCTCACTATCCCGCAGGGCTACGGGGTAATGAGGGACATCTACACGTGAGTGACCGGCATTCAAATTCCCTCCATCAACTCCAGATGGCACAGATTTTTGAATGCCTGTCAAGCGGCAGTTAAAAACAAAAGCAACTTCCCCTTTATCTTTCTTTTTGCTTGCTTTAGTATTTGGCTCACCAGTCAGCCTGGTGGGTTTTTAATTTTTTTTAATTAGCACATGGTCTCATAATCGGCTGGCTCTCAGAGCGAGAGACAGAGGAAGACAGGAAAGGAGGAGAGGACTCCAGAACACTGCCTTTCCCTGCTGGGACTGAAAAGAGTAAGTGACTGGTGTCTTTCGGCATGCTTCAGTTTCATGCAGACTTGAACCAAGGCCAAAGGCTGAAATGCAGCAATGCTAAAAACAAATCCAATCTCTGTGGAACATGAAGAAAGAGGAGCTGAAGAGCAGCTGAGTGATGAGGTGAGGTAAACACTGAGAAAGTGACTCAAAAGATGACAGAGGTTGAGACATGGTTAGCATTTGTTGGTTATCCGTGTTCAGTGGTTAACAAAATCATTGGCATTTGGCAACATTGTGCCAAAGGTTAAGGCCAAATCTCTCATACAGAATTTATGTTCATTAATTCATCATATATGTTTACATCTTCATATCCCCGGTAGCAAGAGGACGGCAGGCCACTGTTGGCCCACTCATGGAAAAACTGCCGGTCCACTGCACTTTCAGCACTTTCCAGGAGGCCCTGGTGCTTAAGCAGACCATTAGAAAAACTGCCAAAGTAATTTTCCACTCACAGTCCAATCTATTTATTTTTCCTTCATTTCTTTCTTTTGAAATTGCTTCAGTAAATAGTTTTAACAGCAATATCATAAATAAAGCTTGCAATAAATCTAGCACAATGTCAGAAAAATTGTCAACAAAATCATTTTATTTTATGCAGTGATAGTTTTTTTTTCTTTCAGTTGTTTGTAATATTTGTCTCAATTTAGTTTACAAACTAAAATACCATGTGCATTAAAATTCTGTTTGAGGAGAATAAAAACAGTAATGCAAGACAGTAATCTTGATGGTCTAAAGGTGGACCAGCAGTGGCATATAGCAGCAGGGGGTCCGATGCTTACTACCAGGGGATGGCTATTACTTTTCAAGATCTGTAGTTAGAGTTGTGTTAATTAGCCTATGATGAGGATATAATCTGAATGAAGGTATCTCAGTAAATCTAAATTAATGTGAAGGTCTTTAGAAAAATATTCAATTGACCTACATAATGAAGAGGTTACATTAGTAGTGTGATATCTTTTATATTCACTGTCAGAAATCTACAGATTCAGTCATACAGTGACACAAATAAATAAGCTAGCTAGCTAGAGCAGTATCGTTTATATTCTCTGTGAGAAACATGGATTAAGTCACACAGTGACACAGATAAATAAGATAGCCAGCTAGCTAGAGCAGTGTTGTTTATATTCTCTGTGAGAAACATGGATTAAGTCACACGGTGACAGATAAATAAGATAGCTAGCTAACTAGAGCAGTATTGTTTATATTCTCTGTGAGAAACATGGATTAAGTCACACGGTGACACAGATAAATAAGATAGCTAGCTAGCTAGAGCAGTATTGTTTATATTCTCCATGAGAAACATGGATTAAGTCACATGGTGACACAGATAAATAAGATAGCTAGCTAGCTAGAGCAGTATTGTTTATATTCTCTGAGAAACATGGATTAAGTCACACGGTGACTCAGATAAATAAGATAGCTAGCTAGCTAGAGCAGTATTGTTTATATTCTCCATGAGAAACATGGATTAAGTCACACAGTGACACAAATAAATAAGATAGCTAGCTAGCTAGAGCAGTGTTGTTTATATTCTCTGTGAGAAACATGGATTAAGTCATACAGTGACACAGATAAATAAGATAGCTAGCTAGCTAGAGCAGTATTGTTTATATTCTCTGTGAGAAACATGGATTAAGTCACATGGTGACACAGATAAATAAGATAGCTAGCTAGCTAGAGCAGTATTGTTTATATTCTCTGTGAGAAACATGGATTAAGTCACACGGTGACAAAGATAAATAAGATAGCTAGCTAGCTAGAGCAGTATTGTTTATATTCTCCATGAGAAACATGGATTAAGTCACATGGTGACACAGATAAATAAGATAGCTACCTAGCTAGAGCAGTATTGTTTATATTCTCTGTGAGAAACATGGATTAAGTCACACGGTGACAAAGATAAATAAGATAGCTAGCTAGCTAGAGCAGTATTGTTTATATTCTCTGAGAAACATGGATTAAGTCACACGGTGACTCAGATAAATAAGATAGCTAGCTAGCTAGAGCAGTATTGTTTATATTCTCCATGAGAAACATGGATTAAGTCACACAGTGACACAAATAAATAAGATAGCTAGCTAGCTAGAGCAGTGTTGTTTATATTCTCTGTGAGAAACATGGATTAAGTCATACAGTGACACAGATAAATAAGATAGCTAGCTAGCTAGAGCAGTATTGTTTATATTCTCTGTGAGAAACATGGATTAAGTCACATGGTGACACAGATAAATAAGATAGCTAGCTAGCTAGAGCAGTATTGTTTATATTCTCTGTGAGAAAGATGGATTAAGTCACATGGTGACACAGATAAATAAGATAGCTAGCTAGCTAGCTAGAGCAGTATTGTTTATATTCTCCATGAGAAACATGGATTAAGTCACACAGTGACACAAATAAATAAGATAGCTAGCTAGCTAGAGCAGTGTTGTTTATATTCTCTGTGAGAAACATGGATTAAGTCATACAGTGACACAGATAAATAAGATAGCTAGCTAGCTAGAGCAGTATTGTTTATATTCTCTGTGAGAAACATGGATTAAGTCACATGGTGACACAGATAAATAAGATAGCTAGCTAGCTAGAGCAGTATTGTTTATATTCTCTGTGAGAAAGATGGATTAAGTCACATGGTGACACAGATAAATAAGATAGCTAGCTAGCTAGAGCAGTATTGTTTATATTCTCTGTGAGAAACATGGATTAAGTCACACAGTGACACAGATAAATAAGATAGCTAGTTAGCTAGTGTGATATCTTTTATATTCACTGTGAGAAACCTGCACATGAAGTCATACAGTGACAAAGATAAAGAGACAAGCTAGCTAGCCTGCCAGGTGGAGGTACAGGTGGATAGATGGATAAACAGCTGACATGTAAAAGATGGGCTGAGAGCTTAGTTGATGTCAGGAAGGTGGTTAGAATGGTAATTAGAGAGGGAAGGACTTTCAAGACGGTGGTCAGAAAGTGAAGGCATTGAAGTGGTCAGTCGCCAGTTCTAATGCGTGTGGGGCTGACGATACCATGCACCAACCACAGGCTTTCCTGTGCATGGCAAACGGAACAACTTACACTCTAAATTCCGATTCTGCTGATCAGGAATCCTCCTCTCCATGGAATCAGGACTTTCTAACTCGTAACTGGTGCGCAACATGCCAGCATGCAACCAATCGTAACGAAGCTGAGGATCTCAGTCTTCCCCCCACCCCATCCCACCCGCCCCACAGCAGCAATACTAGAGTGAAGCATCTGCACGCAAAGCTGAGTGACTGCAAAATTTAAAAATAAAACACTTGGTGTTACCCAAGGGGCGCTGAGGCCATTTTGGCTCATTGGATGAGGGGGTGAGTGCAGTTTCCTGCTGGACCGGGGGAGGCGCTGTGGGAAATAATGTAATGTTGCTTAAGCAGGAAAGGAGAAAAAGAATCTCAAATGGCTCTCTGCTCCATGCATAGTGCACAACATAGGTATTAAAATAATCGCTTCTGCACCCAAACAATGCATAATAGTTATTCATCAAACTTACATGTGATCAAATCTGATTATAAAATGAGTGAATGCAAATTTCACTGACAGTAGTTTCATGCATCAATTTCATTTCTGGTGTAATGAGTTATTTTTGGTGTAAACGTAAGGCATTATAGTTTGACAATTTAAAAAATGCTTAATTTGCAGTTAATTAACCCAAACTATTACCTATATCACCTAGAATACCAACAATAAGAATACAAACAATGCTAATAATTTGTGTTCATGGCAATCATGTAAAAAATGTAGATGTACTTATTTTACAATGTATATTGATATAAACAAATGCTGCAATTATTCAATGTTCCATTTAAAGACATATTACACTGCTTTTGTTTTATACTACTGACTCCACCCACAAAATAAACAAACACTGCAAAAGTGTTTAAATATTACAATATACAGTATACAGTAGTACAATCACATCATTCTGCCTTATTAAAAACACTAAAATGTTTATTTTACAGTGACTCCACCTATTGGCCCAGCCATTTGCTCACAGTCAATGTATTGCCTCCTCATTGAAATATCTGCATAAATTATGACACGCTTCATTTAAATGATATGTAAATTAGGTACTGGTAGGTTAGCACTTGATTTCACGCACTGAAGCTGATTCATCATTTGTGCTTAGACCTCCGAAGTTTCATTCATTAGATGCAAGGCAGCTCATAATTACTTAAAAGTAGTCAAATCTGCACTATTATTCATGTAGCTTTGCTAACAAAGAGCCTTTTTTTACCATTGGACAGTGCACTATTTGGGTGAAGAAGCACTTTATAGGGAATAAGGAGCCATTTAAGGTGCCCTTGAAGGTTCTTTGAGCAGAAATACTCTGTGCTCCATGTGTCTCTATAGATGTATACATAGTCAAGTGTCAAAGCTGGAAGTGCTGTAATAAAGTGCCAGTTAAAAGAAGAGTGAGAGAAAGGGAAAAAAATTACCAAAAGATGTTCTTGGAGCTCCAGGAAAGGCTGGGTTTGTGTGCAGAGGATGGAGGTCCGTGGACTTGTTGGACTTGTCGTGCACAGCTAATGGCGAGGGGAAGAAGGTGAGGGACAGCAAGAGTACACTTTCAAATGGGCAGGAAAAACAGTGTAGATGTGTCATTTATCCCATCGCACGCTCATGAAAACAAGCACACAAGCACAAATACACATGGAAAACAAACAGATGTTAATGGACAAACATGTTTCTCCTTTTGCCTTGCTCTTTTGGGGAAACAAAAACTTAAGCGACTTACCAGGCCGTGGGTTAAAGAAGGCACGGTGTCCCGACAGAACTGGGTTCTGAAAGCACAAAAGGACACCTGTTTTTTGCCCCCTGTTCTCGGACAACATTACAACAAATTCAGCAATGTGACAGAAAGCAGCAGTGTCCCTCTGGTCTATGTTTCCTTCGTGGGGTTGTAATGTGACCAATCGCATTGATTCTTTACTTAATTTACCATGAGCAACCCTTTGGAACACTTTCACAAATACTGTCCAGTGTGAACACTTGCACAGCTGGAGTCCTAATTGAATTCCATGGCATGCGCGAGCGTGTGAAGAGGGATTTCAGGAGCTGTTCATGTTCAGATCCAGCTGTGAGTAGGGCTGGGGGGGGGCAATGGTTCTCTCTCTCACCCCCATTAATGTCTCCTAGAACAAGTTCAGCATGAGAGGCACGAGAGACTGACATCACAGAAGACTAAAAACTAGAGATGTTTCTGGGTCTGGGTCTGCACTGCAGGTCTAGAATCTTTAGTAGGGAATTTTAGTTTAGCCTCTTTATTAGCTGCAGGCATTGCTCTGTTCAAAAGTAAACTCCAACTAAAAACCTGTCAACTTTAACATGGTTTAAAATAACGAGCCTTTCATTATACTTTGGTCAAAAGCACAGAAATGATGTGCTACACACAATAAACACAGTTTGTAAACATGGTTAAAAGAGACCATTTGAAACAGTTGTTTCGTCTGTAGGTTGTACAGCAGGTGTGCTTGCTAGCTAGTGCAGTAGTTAACCCTGCATAAAGGTTTTAAAGTTGTGGGGTTTGTAACTTACTAAAACAGCTAAACTTCAGCCAAATCATTTATTGCACTAACTAGCTAGCATGCCTATTGTAGTATACATGCAATAAATGCAGTATTTAAAGGTAAAAGACCATCTGAAATGGTTGGTTAGTCTGAAGTTTAGATAGTAGGTATGCTAGCTATGTGGCCTAATAGCTAACCTTGCTCTAGTTTTCAAAGGTTTTAAATGACTTCAGTTAAAATTAAGATAAATTAGTTACCTACCTAAGTCAAGTTACGAGCTAGCCAGCCATTTCAAGTATTTTTGTCTCTTTCCCCTAAACACCATATTAAAAAACAAGTAGTGTGTCAATCGCACCATCACACTGAAGGATTAACCACAATAAAAGGCTAACTATTTGGAGCCTGACGCTGCTGTGAGTAGCAGAACAGCTGGCTGGGCAACATTAGTGTGTAGCTTGCTAGCATAATAGCTAACCCAGCTCAAGATTAAGTTTTCGAAGGTTTTAAAGGGATGTGATCTGTACTTAAAACAAGTAACACTAGCAAAGCTGACAGGCCAAATTATACCCCTGATGGTAAGAGGATAGTGGATCACTTTTGGCCTGCTGATGGCAAAGCTGGCGGTCCACTCGAGTTTTGCTCAGCGTTTTCTTGGCGGCCCACCGGTGGTTAAGCAGAGAACAAAATTCCACTTATTATTGCTTATTTTCCACTCACAGTTCAGCTCAGTCTCAACATTTTCTTTAAAATCATTTTTTATATCAGGCCTAGTCATTTTTTTTCTCTTAGTTATTTGAAATGTTTGTCTTACTTTATTTTCCAAAATAAAAGTCTATGTGCATTTAAAAGGAGATTAAAAACTAGTTAGAGCTTGTATGCAGGACAGTAATCTAGGTGGTCTGAGGGTGAACCAACAGTCAGTTGGGTGCCGACCTTATCAAGCCAGTGGACCGATATATGTGCGCTAGCTGGGACATTAAAGTTTGGAAATGGTTTCATTTGTTAAGGTTGCCGTGCTCATAGGTATTACTTTTTTGTTCATAATATTTTGTTCTCAGGTCAAAAATGACATAAGACTTAAGTCTCAAGCCCGAGAGATCGCGGGTTAGTCAACATGTGACTCGCCATCTCTGCTTTGCACTCATTCCCACTCTCTCTCACTCATCTGCCTGTCCCTTCCATCTCCCTCATTTTCTTTCTCTGGATGTGTGTGCAATCAGAATCCCATTTCAACCGCATAAACCACCCCTTGGGTAGGTGTTTGTGGGATGTTTCCAAGTGCTTTTCTCTGGTATAATCATTAAGTTCAAGCACCCTCAGCTTGCAATTCCTACAGATTCCCTTTTTGGCAGGTTTATGAGCAGCAGCAAGACGTACCACAGGCTTGGGGGTCCGGCTGTGCTTGTAAGGTTTCTGCATGCTTTTGTCTGAAAGACAAAGTGAGAGGAGATCAGTCCTGTGTGGACAAACACCAAAGGAGTAGCAGGTCAACATTAATACTCAGGAGTTAAAGGTGGCCAAAATCATATTTGCAAATGCTTTCCCAACACCTGCTGTGTGACCACTGTTTTTACTATTCATCACTGACGGTTTTACTCCCAACACGCAAACAGATCATTTGTGGTTTGGAAAGTCCAAGCAGGTTTTTTATGTTGGGTTTGGAAGACTAGCTCTGGTGGTAACAAAAATAAACCTCAAAATGTATTGCAAGTTTTAGGGAAAATAAACATCTTAATGAACACTGCCCATCCAAAGTTTGGGAAAATCTAGCTTTTAGAAATGTGTTTTTATAAATTGACAACTGACATAACTAGATTTTTGCATGGTTTTCTTCTATATTTTAGTAGTCGCCAATTTCCCTCCAGCTAGCTAGGTCTCCCCCATCATGCATGATGAAACCAAGCTAGGGGTTAAAAGCCAACGCTTGCTTCTTTTGAGTCCAGTGAAGCTCTGTTACATCTTTTCAAACTGCAGCTAATGTGGAATCATTAGACAGCTCAACACACTTGGAGGAGAATGTTAACTGCCAACTCTGTTTTTCTGCTAATAGATGCCTGCCTTGGCTAGCATTGCACTCGAGTTTTGGGGGAGCAGAATGGTCATCCTGCATACCAAGAGGGAGCGAGGCCAGTGCTCTCTTGGACTCTCAGCAACACATGGGGACCAACACTTAAATGGTTGCACACACCAGGAGCCCTCAGTATGTGCTTTGAGCAATATTTTGAACTGTTAACTGTTTTAAAAGTGCAGATACTTCAGAAGGCCCAAACTTCAGAAGTTTTGATGTTTTACAGGCAGTATATTGTTAGCCATGTTGTCAAAGAAAGATTATCATTGTAAGTATTATATAAAAATTATGTAATATTGTAAAAGTAAGAATTTTTGGATACTTGTGATACATACCTCCCATGTTGGTGTTGTGAATGATGGCTTTGCTCCACATGCCACTGCGGTCATCTTTGTTTGGGCGGACTCCAAACTCATAGGCCGTGTTGGGCTTTAGGTTGTCAATGACTGTGTCGCTGGTGGGGCAGGTCTGATAGATCCACTTCCTATTCCTTTCTCTGTAGCGGATTGTGTAGAACCTAGAAAGGAATGCATGAAAATGAATTTAGTTGTAAGGATGAAAATTTTAAATCTTCCAGTTCAACTATGCAGGGATTCTTTTGCATAGACACTCTACAGAACATATGTTTGGACATCATATACCAATGAGACATTACATGCATATACTTTTCTTGTACCAATGGACCATTATAAAGATGATGGGAAATAGAACAAAAGCCTCCAAAAAGGAAAATTACTGGTCTGTCAACAAGAGTACTGATCTAGGATCACATCCTGTCTGCCAGTGCAACTGTGTTGCTGTCAACTGCAAATGCTGACAGTCTCAGCTTCATTAGTACTCTTAGTGTGGTAAATATAGATCTCTGACTCCAGGTGTGAACAGTGGCACTGGTTTCTTTGGATCCAGAGACCCCTGGCCCAGTTAGGTGCTGTTAAGTCTCACTGTTAATAGATTGGGTTTCTCAGATTCATAAAGCTTTATTTTCCTCATGCCCATGTTCAGTAATGTGCCAAGTGGCAGCAAGGACATACACAGATGGACTAACACTAGGTTTTAATAAGAGCCAGGCCTGGTGCGAGACTTCACTTCTCCGCCGAGCTGGGATGGGTCAGTATTTCCAATAGCTTTTCCAACAGTTCTCCTTCTCCAGAGTGCAAAAGAAAAATGCATATAGCCATGTATGTGAGAAACAGAGATGTTGAAAAGCGCATCAACAAGTCCCAGTTGCACTTACGTCATTCCAAAAAAACATGACATGGACTCAAATACAAAATACACACACCTGTTATGGCAGAAACTCCTACAGTATCCTACAGTCTTTTTCCACCCAAAGGGAGAAACCTCCTCTTTATCGAGGAGTTATGCAACATAAATCATGAAATCTTGCTAGTGCAATGAGAGTGTGGACAAATTTATATACTACTTTTTTTCCATAAACAAAGCAAAACTTTTGCACCTCAAAGCTGCAGTCACAAGGTGCTGGAGACAGGGCGAGCAGGACAATCTGTCAAGATTTGACTGAATGCTGGATTATCCCTAAATATGATGCAAGGGCATTCATCACTTGCCTTTTGAGATGTCACTTATGAGTTTGAATGTAAAACAAAGGAGAGTGAAATCCAGATGCTGGTGATTGTGTGTGTAACTCACCCATCCTCAAGGCAGTCATTCATGATGTTTCCCTCGTAAGGGGTCTTCACAAATGTTCCCCAAGACAGGAGCACTGAGGTTGGCGTAACCGAGCCGATCACCAGATGAAGAGGTTTGTCCAGGTTTACCTTTCCTGTGGGTCAGTCACATCAGCTCAGGGTTCAAATGTCAAAAGGAAGATCGTTGGCCAATATGCTTCCCACACCAGGTCCTCGAATATCTCTGTCATAAACTTATTAGCATTTTTCCTGCCCTAACACCAAAGCATTCAGGACACCGGTGCACCAGGATCAGGATTGGGATCCATGCAGTCAGGATGCATTTTAAAGAGAAAATCTAATCCTAAATCATACATCTATGTGCATCACTGTCATTACAACACATTGCCAATTCAGAATTGGGCTTTGTGCCACTTTAGGATGGAGATCTGTGCTTTACCTGTGCATTGCTTCTTCACATCATTGGTCGGAATTGGCTGAACAGCAACCAAGTACTTGGGTTCAGCATCTACAAGTGAGACACATTCAGACTGATTACTCAAACACAGAAAACAAGTTCAAATAAGACTAAGGGTGTACACTTCTTGACCTGGAGAGCTGAAGTCCAGCAGTTTAGTAATTTCCTTGTTTTAAAACTATTAAACCTACTAAACCTGGTACTTTCCTGCTGAGTGGGATCAGGTGTGGTTCAGCAGGGTAATTATCAATCTGTGCTCCAGGACAGCCCCTCCCAAGATGTTCTTGGTTCTTGCTCTGTGGAAGGTAAGGTAGGCCACCAAAAGGTGGGCAGGCTACAGAGCCCTGGCTAAAAAACGGAACTGCTTGTGCGCTCACAAGGGCCTAGAACTCACGAACAACAAACCATTCATTCATCAGAGAGCCTGGCTACAAAGCCATGTGGATTATCTCTTCAGGAAAAGTGAAGCTTTCATTTTAGTTGTCGGGGACGGAAGTCTTAAAAGATTTGATATCTGATATGTGTGTGAAATGAAACACTCTTTTAAGCCATTTGAGCTGTCAAATCCTTTTGTTGCAGTAGAGTTAAGAGGCTTCAAAGCGTCAGGAAAAGAAATGTAAACTGCAGCACAGTGTGTATTTGGACATACAGATGTTCATTATACTGTAGAACAACAGTCTGACAGGCCCAACAAAATGCCCACTGTTTGGCAAGAACCATGCCAAATCCATTGGTTGATTAATGTATGGTTTTAAACTATTTATGTCTGAGTGGCAATAAAATGAGGGAGACCAATACATTCTCTGTGTGTAATGGCCAATAATTAAAGGAAAATATATTGCTCTGGCAAAGCAGCTGATCCACCATGATAAAAAATGTGTTCATAATTTTGATTTATGTGTTGATTTTGGATCCACTTGAAGACCAGCCATACCACCGGTTAGCATGATGTAAAGTTTGCCACTTTGCAGACAGCCATGCTGAAGTCAGCTATGGTCTATAAGGGTCTTACATATCAAAGCACAAAGTCGTTCCAGTCATCTGCTGTGCACATGCATCTGATCCCAATCTCAGCCCAGGCAGTACATTTCTCGAGTGTTGGCTGCTCAGCTTTTTCAGACAACTGATGTAAGTATATGATCCTGCTGTGTGTTTTTGCTTCAGCAAATGAGAGCTGTAGGGGGGCCAAGTGTTCCATACAAAAAAGCCTTTATTCACTAACTCCTCGGATTTGGGATCTGGCTAGTAATACAGTGCACTCCAGTACCTGCAAGACCTTGTCCACTGCAGGCCCTGGCGTGCCCCCACTGATCCCAACGTATACAGCTCAAGTGGAAAAACACCACCGGTGACCAAACAACGGAAGGAGATAACCAAACTGAGGTAATGTTCTGGAGTGGTGCCTGGTCACCCTAACTTGCCTTTGGGTTCCTGCGCTTGTCCTCACTCGTGCATTAAACTCAGTGAAGCCTTTTTTAAAATACATTATGCATTACCATTTGAGATTTATCAAAATGTCTTGACTCTGGAAAGAAAAGCAGTTGCTGAGGCAACAGCTTACAGTTAACCAAATAAACCATGCACTGCACAACAAAGAAGCTAAGCATGCTGAAAAAAAAACACTTCACCATACTACACGTCAACTGGGAATCATTCTTTATATGTCATTCTTTATATGTCATTCTTTATATGTTGGTTTGCCTAGAAATGCTTGATGAAATTCATGGCATTTGTTTTTGCTTTCTTATGCACAGCGCCTGAGGGCTTTAAGAACATGCTGAGGTGAAGCCCGTGCCCTTCATGAAAACAAAAGTAGAAAACCATCTTTCACGGATCAAAACTCAGCATTGACCTCAGGGTAGTGGACCTCTGTCCTACAGCTGACCCTGCACAGCTGCAAGATCAGCTCTAGGCCGCTGAAGAGCTGCAGATAACAGAGATGGATGGACAAGGGGAAACAGTTCAACAGATGAAAATCAACTTGGTGAGCAATGCTCAGGGTACTGTGCAACCTCCTGACCTTCTCAAAGTGGATCTGTCTAATTTAAGGAACAAAGTGAGGTTGGTCATGTATCTTAATGTCTAGGAAACCATAACCAAAAACATTCCATTTGGGTAGTGTTTCACTTTTGTTTGCAGTTTCAATCAACAGAAAAGTTTACTCATGTTGGAAGCCCACAAGAGACTGTGATTTTGTGTTTTTTGCAGAATAATACCAAAAGGCCTCGCTAATCTTGTTTTGTTCATTTGTTGGGTTTTCCATCCCTCTTGTTTCGAGGCATGAACACTAACAGATTTGTTATATGGCGGATGCCCATGTTGGTGGTGAGACTTACCAATCTCTGTCTCATAGGGTATGCCGTTCTCTGGCAGCTGGATGAACTGCTTGGAGAACATGCTAGAACCATAGCCCAGGATGTAGCCTTCAAGCTTAGTTTCAGGGTTGGGCTTAAGGAACTTCAGAACGATGGTGTCCCCGGTGGCATTGATCCGAACCTTCATGTTCTGTCTTCTCACTGTGGTGGAAAAAGACAAATCAGAAACTGAACTTCCAATAATGACATTGATATAAATGACATTCAAGTTCCTTTTGATATTCGACAGGAATTCCCATAGTACTGTAAAGTAGAAATGATTAATTACATACTTAAGGGATAGAACACAAGAGGAAGTGTGTTATCGCAAAATATTCGCAATAACACACAACCTTGAGTCTCAGCAGAGTGATACGGTGTTTGTGAAAAAAATGTTATGTTATGGCGAATAGCACAGTTAGAACACCTTTCAACCAATCAGATCTTTGATTGGCCCTTCATGTCTTATCTGTATACTCTTTATATGTAGCAAGACTGTAAGGACCATTATAAGTTTTTTTTGAGACATTCTGTATTTGTCTGGTCCTCAATATCTGGCATGGCTTCATTAATTTTATGCTCCTATAGGACTCCAATGACAAGAGCAGTGCAGTAGTTTTACTCTGAGGCCTTTGCGATGTAGGGGCCCATTTGTTCTCTTAATGGTGTAATAGGGCTGATTTGCAGCATGGAGAATATCTGGGTTCAGTCTTATTTCCTTTTCCTAAATCCAGTAAGCCAGACAACCAAGGGGAGTTTTTCAGTTTCCACCAGGCTTCCCCATCAATCAGGAGCTGACTGATTTGAGTGGGTTAAATAGCCCAAAAAATATCCTCTTTAAGCTGTTTGAATGTGGCTCAGCTTTGGCTTTGGGGAACCAAGGATTCTTAATGGATCATTACAAACCTAGGAGCTCTGGATCATCAGTCACATCAATCAAACGCACCCAGAACATTTTCGGCCATTTGCACAAAGCGCTCATTAAGTGCACTGAATGGAATAAATTAAGATAAAAACCTTGCAGTCGACTGATGATGAGCTACCCTATGGAAAATTCATTAAAAAGCTTGTCTTGCTGCTCTTTCTTTAATCATTCAGATATGTTAAATGTGATGATAAGGAAGCCCAGCCACTGGGCTGGGTGGGCAAATGGTAAATTAGCTACTGATATAGGTCAGGTCCTGTTACATAATTACATACTTTCTGGATGAGCCCCAGAATTCCTGTGTACCACATTTGTAATCTTTAAATTGTAGTGAAGTGAAAAAAAGTGAAGATGAATAACTTTAGAAGCACATTTATGTAATTCATCTCCGTTGGCTATAGGTTTATAATGGTCTTTGGACATATTGGACATGTAATAGGCCTTCATTTTAGCTGAAGGTATGGCAGTAATTCAGAAGTAATCCATTTAAGAACACATAATTCACATAATGTTTCATTTTGGCAGCTCAAAAGTGTGCAAAAGTGAGGAATACATGCAAGTGAGTTATGTGGAAGAACCTATGAACCTCTGACGTAAAGTCAAGTCTGCTTACCTGACACCAGCTTGTTAATGCCAAACCTTTCACATTAGTGGAAAATATGCTTTCCGTTTCGTGAGGTTTTACAGTTTTAAGACCTAACAAGTGCAGTAAAAGTTCCACAGGGCTTGAGGAGTGGCCAGATGGGACTGCACAATCCTTTTCACTTCTGGGTTAAGAGGGAAAACAATTTCAGGATCTGCTTCTGCTGCTATGCAAACATACACTTTGAAGCTTCCAAGTACTTCTCTGAGAATGTATATGTTTTTAGAGCTAATGGTGTGAATTGCCATGATATTTATCAGTGGTTTATAAAAAATGTTTCAAAAGTAATCAGGCCCCTTTCCAAACCAACAGGCATAAATCAGTTAACACACCTCTATTTTGAAATGAGACTATTGTAATTTTATAAAAGAATCTCTTGAGGTTGCAAAAACAGCTGACGGACTGAGAATTCTTAGCTATTGAGGGTTTCACGTGCTGAGAGGAACCTGCCAATCGCCTCTGGCAAAGTCAGCACAAACGTGCAGATGACAGCTTGTTTCTTCTTTCCAACAATTAGCATTATTAACAGCCTTGTAGAAGGAGGCCAGGAGGAACGTTCTTGTTGTTCTTGGCTTGTACTGTCAGCTGGATCATGTGCCTTTATACCTTGGAAGTTTAGAATCAGTGGAGTAGCTAGCACAGCCTGCCTGTGCCATGGGCCCATTTATGATCATCCCCCTGACCCTCAGTATTTATGCTACTATTTGAATTTCCTATTGTTGTTTTGCTACACTATTTAGATGCAGACACACAATTAAGTATTTAATTACAGAAGTTAGTCATGTGATGTATTACAGTTAGATCAGCTTGAAATCCTATTGAGCGTCTTTTGATCTTGTGGCCACAAATGTGACATAAATTCAAAGTTTTGAACCCACACTTTCAACAGAATGTCTGCATTCAATTCAATATGCTACCATAGGGACTAGCATAGGTAGGGGAAGTCGTCTCGCAGGCACATCTCTGGTTTTGACCTCTACTTGGAAGGAATCTTGCCAGCTCTTTTCTTGGCACTCATGTCTTTTCATAGTTGAAAACTTTCCAGACCAGGAGGATCAGTGGCAACTCCCATGCTAAGAGCCGGACACTCTCAGAACCAGGCCCAGGCACAAGCCCTGTCCAGTGTTAACTGAGCTGACAATCATCTGGCAGCTGCTCCACTTGAACAAATGTATAAACATGCTGAGTTTTTGTATAAACATGCTTGATAAGTATTCGCATTGCCTGGACTGAGTCCAATGGTATACAGATTGCTTGCCAACTCTGCGTCCAGAATCTGGGACACGGTTAGCTGTTTCATTGCAACTGACTTCAACAGAAACTAGGGTTCTATGGGTGCTATGCATTATAATATTTTTGTGCCAGTTCTGTTTTGTCAACAAAGAGCCAACAGCATTGCGTTGAGGGTAGACGGAGGGAATCAAACCCATGATCTCCTGATGCCAAAAATCAAGTGGGAGCCCTCATTTCAAAAAGTGTCTAAAATACATGCAGTGAGCACCATGACCACGTCCTGACTTTAGATGCTTGAGTTTGGGAATCCAGAAGTGGGATGCCCTTCAGGCACATTTACAGCAAAGTGTGTGAGCATAGCTATCGCACTGGTCAACATCTGCACCCTTTTCCAGGAATGAGACAGACCAACTCCTTTCTTACTTCCCCTTTCACTGCTTATCATAGCTTTTCTTGTTTTCTTCCTCTGGTTTACCTGCTTGTTCATTCACTAGCAGGAAAAATAAATCCCCTGTGATCAAGGCATAGACCCTTGCTTTGTCTTCTCAACAAACACACATCATGACTGTTCTGCCAGAACACACTGCTGTCACATTCTGACAGTACCTTAATCCCTACTTTTTTCTTTGCTCTTTCATCTACCTTTCATGTCTATTATTCATCCGTGGTGCATGGATAGAGATACAATCAGCTGTTTTTATAAGACTGTTTTCACTCTGGCACTCTGGACAGCACTTCTTTCATACCCTGTCCTCAAGTTAACAGCACTGCAGCTCATACTACAGTAAAACTCGACGATTTTTAAGAGGTTTCAACACCTCAGCCAAGAAAGCAAGAATTTACCATCAAGAAGCTCAAATGGTTTTCACAGACGTGTTTTTCTTCTCATCACTTGAAACGGCCACAAACTAGAACTTGATGAATCTCACTGTTTGCAGGCTTGTTGCACTGTAGCATTAGGTCATACACCACAGGTCTTCAAATCTGGACCTGAATCCACTTTCCAGCAGGATTTTGTAATCAGTGGAACTAGATAAACAATCAGTTACAACTGAAATGATTGGCCACCTAGTGATGGAAAGCCCAGGACCATGTACTAATGACTGTATTGACAACCATGGTCAGTCATGGTACCGTTAACTACACAGAAGGTTTTGCCAAGTGCACCCTGGTGCAGATCATCCGAGACAGGGGAATGGGCATTTTTAGCAGTGGTGTCAAAGGTCACCTACTGATGCAGACAGAGAGCAGGAGATAGAGGTGCTTTGGAGATCAAAAAGAAAGTTACAGAGAATCTCCAGAGACCATTACATACTTACACTTCTGGACTTCGGGGGACTAAAGGATACGTCTGTAATTATGAGTTTATTTGTATAGTTATCATGCCTTTTGTATTCCAATTCTGCAGGTATTGTAGAAATACGCTTATTTTACTAAGTTTTGTTTGTAAACTTTTGTTGTTCCCAATTTTGTGAGTCTAGATCGGACATTAAGATCTAGATCATCAGTCTAGATCTCCCAGCCCATGAGACAATCCTATCTGGTCTGCAAAAGTGTTTTAATTTTCTATTCATATTCATGTGTTTTACAATGCCCTGCACTACAGTCCCCAGCATGCACTGCAACTTAATGGACACTCCAACTCTGGTACCCCAAGAACAATTTATGAGACAGTGGTTAAACTTCAGTTATACGCAATTCCACACCTGCCTTATCAACAAGCACACTAGCTGCATTTCAACCAACATAAACACCAGCTCAGCAGCTCAGAAACTGAGCCCAAGTATTAATACAGCAAAGTATGCCAGGTGTCTAGTTTAAGAAGATAGGTAGGTTTAAAAGACTGAGCTCCTGGGGATATTTAAATATTGAATATTTTAAGTATTCATGCAATATTTTAAGGTCTACAACAAGTGCCTATATTTTACTGTTGAAGTTGGCACATATTTTGATTAAACAATGTCCAAATTGAGGTATAGCTCAACTTTAATTAAAAATAAAATAAAAACTATTTTCTAGCCCACAGATTTGTTGAGATTTTCTAATATGTTTACTGTGGTCATTTTCCATACCAGCCAATGTAGCACACATGCATTGGTGCATGCAACCACCAAGACCTGAAGGAAAAGCCTCCAAAAGTCATATCTCCACAACCCTGCTGCACAAAAGTCTCAATATTATCTTTTATAGGTATATACACATAACACAATCTTAGTGTT
Organism: Pygocentrus nattereri; assembly: GCF_015220715.1. Taxonomy (NCBI): domain Eukaryota; kingdom Metazoa; phylum Chordata; class Actinopteri; order Characiformes; family Serrasalmidae; genus Pygocentrus; species Pygocentrus nattereri. The sequence goes on from NC_051235.1 coordinate 7,286,764, forward strand.
CTATTGCTTTTATACAACAGTTAAATAAATAAAATAAGAAATGAGTAAACTGGGCTGTGAATGTCATTTAATATGTTTTCATGTTTGCAGTTCCTTCCGCCAAATTATAGTTCCTTTAACAAGCAGCTTGTTGCTACGTCAGAGTAACGAGCTCCGCTCACTTGCTGCACAGTCTGCTGTAAGCCTCGCCTTTTGAAGTACAGACTGAGCCATAAAAAACACAATATCAGGTTTAGCTCAGTTTTGTCAAGTTTTGCCAGATCAGTATTAATGTTGTTTTCTTCCAGCCAGTCTTTAAAGCATCTTACAGCCCATTTAGCTTGGCGAATGGTATTGAGTTAATTTCTGGCTAATCGCAGGTTGTTTAGATGTTCTTCTGTCACAGCTGCTGCCTACTGCTCAGTGGTGATGACAGAATTTCGGAATTTAGTGTAGTCAGTCTAAAAATTCAGCTGTCGGTCAAATATAATCTTAAAAGTATCCCATTTCTGTTTGTGCACAAACTAAGAAGTAAAAACTTGAGCGTCTCCTATAGCTGTCAAAGTTGTTGCTTAGCAACAGCATCTCAGCAGAGTGAGACAGTGTTTGAGAAAAAAAAGGTGCTGTTATGGCAAAATAAAATAAAAAAACTTAAAACAAATACAGGGTGGACATGGAATTTTACAACATGGTTTGAAAGCCAAAAAATGCATATGCATAAGTTATTTATTGAAAGTTATATGGCTTAATTATATGTACGCACCATGTAATAATGACTGTGTTTTCCCCTACAGTATACTTGTTGCTTATTTGCTGCCCACTTGTCTGCTTCCACAAGTAGCTGCCCCACCCAAACTGCATAAACCTGCAAACGTTTAACCGTATATACCCACCACGACCGCAGTGCCTCAAAGTTAAAAACAACCTCAAATTGTTTTTACAGATCACATCACTGTACCAAAAGTCTGTGTTTTGGCCAAAAAAATGTTAATGATTAATGAGCACCAGCATTATTATCGCTAACATATTATTAGAAATCCCATAGGAGCGCTAACGGAAATGATCGTTATGGTATCAATGTTTTTTTTTTTTCTAGCTCTTCAGCACTTGTATGCTGACACACCTGCACACAATTTTAGCAAAGCACACATGCATACACATCTGCATAAGAAAAACACCAATCTTGGCTGTCACCCACAGCCCATGATGTAATCTAGAACCATAGAGCTTTATTGTTCTAAACCTGGCTCTCCGGCTCTCATCCTCAAAATGAAATCTGTCATATTGCATAAGTTTGCAAAAAAGAAAGGGGACTTCTGCGCTTTCTCAAAAGCTGTACAGATTTTTTATATTTTCCAGAATCTTTTGGCCCTCACTTGGCCGAAGCTCCGCCTCTCCGCTGCTCCGCTTTTCATTCAGCCCCAGCAGGACCAATCAGATCCCATCTGCCAGAAACAAAACCAGACCACTTGTGCCAACACACATCACATCTGCCAGCTCTGCAAAACGTACACATTCAATGCAGTTTCGGCGTTAATTGAATACATCTGCAGAAAATAGCCTACCACCAGCCCATATGTGCAGGAGATGTACACGAACTGGCCATTTGCACTGGACAAATATGCAACAATCCCAGACTCCAGATAGGAGCACACAACACACAGTTCACCTGCAGGACCAGCACGGCATGACCGCAACTGAAACCTTGAAGGAATAGTCTAAACAGTTTTCCCCGCCAAATGTAACTGGCCAGCCAAAACATGTTCGATGTCTGAAGTTGGCTTCTTTAGTTTTGCACTGGATCTACAAGGCTAGTGTAGTTAACACGCATTGTAAGCTAATATAGTAGCATTTTATTTGGATCGCACTGTTTGTAGATCTTAGCTTACATTTCACTATAGAGTTCACCTTAATGTTCACTAAGCCTACACTTGGACATCAGCTCTAAACCTAAACCCAGTCCAAGTTCTAACCTAAGCCTACTACTGTTGAGAATGAGTTTCTCCAGACACTTTATTCCCAATTTGAACATCTGTAGATAATCTACAGGGGGCTATCCAAGCAAGGTGGAAGCACTTACACCCCACCAATTGGCACCATGCACACTGCACACTTGCACACTTTTACTTGTTCAGGGAAGCTTTATCCATAAGCATTTGCCCGTTGTCACAGATGAAGTTGTGTGCAAAAGTTTGTGCACCCCCCTGGTCAAATGACATTTTGTTGACTTTCTGTTCCTCTACACACGTCTGCACATGTCGGTGCACATTTGTTGATGTTTATTTGCTGAATTTAACAAATAAAACACACAAGTTTGGCCTGTGCCTGTACATTAATGACATTTTTTCCACTTTGTTTTACTTTCTATACTATAACATCGTGTTTTTATTTTCACAACAAAACATGCAAATGAACCGGGTGTGCTTACACATTTGCACAAGACTTGTATATATTATATGTACATATTTGTGTATGATATACAGTGTCTGAAACCACATAACCAAAGAAAAATGAGGTTTTTTGCAAGTATTCTTCAAACACTTTTGCAAGTATTGCATTGGGATTTACAGCCGCTTGCAGAACAACATGCTGTCTGCATCCCCACAAGCTAAATAAAAGTGCAAGTGCCATCATGTTATTACTGAGGACTAAGCCTCAGGATGTAATAAGCCCAGGTGTGTGGATGCACTTGCCTCTGATTCTCTGTGCGGAGGAGAGGGAGAGCAGTAGTATCCCGGCCGCGAAGAGCAGGAGGAAGCAGGGGCGGAGGAGCGCGGAGAGGGCCATGACGGATCCCTGGGTCTCAGGGTCTCTGGACGAGGGGTCGGATGGATGCTGCTGGACGATTACAGGAAAACCTGTTGCTGCTGCTGCTGCTTCTGCTGGAGGTGTAGAAGAGTTGCTCAGCTGCTGAATGACGGACCTCCAGAGCGTCCCCTCATAATCTATACGGGACAGGGAGGGAGGGGAGTGGTGATGTCACACCACACACGAAGAGGCCAGCACACCCACACCCACATGCCTGTGGAGGAGGGCTCATGGCTTTGATTTGTGCTCTCTCTCTCTCTCTCTCCACTCCTTCTCCCTCTCTCTCTCTCTCTCTCTCCACTCCTTCTCTCTCTCTCTCTCTCTCCACTCCTTCTCCCTCTCTCTCTCCACTCCTTCTCTCTCTCTCTCTCTCTCTCTCTCTCCACTCCTTCTCCCTCTCTCTCTCTCCACTCCTTCTCCCTCTCTCTCTCTCTCTCTCTCTCACTTAAATAAGTGTCTGTATGTGTGTTTTTGTTTCAGAAAGTACAAGGAGCAGACCATTGACCCAGAGAGCGATAGAGTGATAAAGAGAGTGGTGAAAGGCAAGAAAGAGAGAGAGAAAGTGAGGGAGGGAGGAGAAGAAAGAAAGAGAGGGGGAGGGAAAGATAGAAGAGAGAAAGGGGAGGGAGAGAGTGACAAAAAGAGAACAAGAGAGTGAGAGAAAGAAAAAAAAAAGGATTTTTTTTTGCTTTTGCAAAAACATTCAGTACAAGTCATTCAGAGCCAGAAGCTCTTGCGGCATCTATCAGCCTGGCACTCCTGACTGCGCTGAAATCGGCAGCGTTGGTGTCATGTTCCCAACAAGGTCCGGGGAGACAGAGAGAAGGGGGGAGAGGGGGGTGTAGATAGGCAGTGGGGGTGTCCACGCATCTTCACAAAAAGATAACACTACTGTTCAAAGGGTTGAAATCAATGTTTTTAATAACATTAAACCGCTTTAATTATAAAAAATGTAGAAAATTATTCTAATATGCTAGTTCGGTTCAGCTACAAGGAAACTGTAATATCCTATCAAGAGAGTAGCTGGAAACTGGCTGCTTATTACCACATTATTACAATAACTAGGGTGAATTACTAGTTATACTAAACCAATCAGTTCTAGATTTTCTAAAAAGTGGGCTTTATCTGACAATGGGCTCTGCATGAGCTGTTGGTAACAGTTTATTTGGAGTGGTCCTTTATAGATTATTAATAAACTCTTAACGGATTATTAGTAGCACATCAACAGAATTAGTGAAGTAGCAGTAGTGAAACATCTGAATACATTGAAGTAAATATCTTGAAGATGTTCTGTTGGTACATTACTTACATTAAGTATGTGCATTGTTGCTTCCATAACACAGAACCTAACCTTGGCCCTAATCCTAACCTTAACCTCAACCCAAAGTCCTCGTGTTATTTGTTCTAATACTGCCCTTCTGACTCTGACCGCATTGTTTGTTCCATCACCCACACTGTGATTTGTTTTAATTACTATGTTCCCTGACTGTGATTGGTTCTAATCCCTGAATCGTTTGTTCAGAGAGCTTCACCTGTCTGCGATGAGTTCTAATCCCTGAGTTGCTTGTTAAGGGACATTCCCCTGACTGTGATTGGTTCTAATCTCTGAGTCAGTTTTTCACTGACTGATACAGGTTCTAATCCCTGAGCCATTTGCTAAGAGACCTCCCCCTGACTGTGATTGGTTTTAATCCCTGAGTCACTTGTTGAGAACTCCCCTTGACTGCGATAGGTTCTAATCCCTGAGTCACTTATTCAGAGAGCTTTATCTGACTGCGATAGGTTCTAATCCCTGAGCCATTTGCTAAGAGACCTCCCCCTGACTGTGATTGGTTTTAATCCCTGAGTCACTTGTTGAGAACTCCCCTTGACTGCGATAGGTTCTAATCCCTGAGTCACTTATTCAGAGAGCTTTATCTGACTGCGATAGGTTCTAATCCCTGAGCCATTTGCTAAGAGACCTCCCCCTGACTGTGATTGGTTTTAATCCCTGAGTCACTTGTTGAGAACTCCCCTTGACTGCGATAGGTTCTAATCCCTGAGTCACTTATTCAGCGAGCTTTATCTGACTGTGATTAGTTCTAATCTCTGAGTCAGGTTTTCACTGACTGATACAGGTTCTAATACCTGAGCCATTTGTTAAGAGACCTCCCCCTGACTGTGATTGGTTTTAATCCTGAGTCACTTGTTAAGACTGCCCCTTGACTGTGATGGGTTCTAATTCTTCAGTCGCTTGTTCACAGAGCTTTATCTGACCGTGATTGGTTCTAATCCCTGTGTCATTTGTTAAAAGACTTCCAGCTGACTGTGACTGGTTCTAAATTCTGAGTCCGTTTTTCAGGGACCTCCCCCTGACTGCTATAAATTCTAATCCCGGAGTTGTTTTTTTTCTGAGATCTTACCCTGACTGCGATAGGTTCTAATCCATGAGTATCATTTGTTGCGAGACCTCTTGACTATGATTGGTCCATATGCTACATTTTTGCCTGCATCACTGCACAGGGAATTGCATATATTTATACCTTATTGCATACAAGTACACCTACAACAGTGTTTTCTGCGGTAGCTTTTTGCTGTTGGAAATATTCAGCCAACTTTAAAAATAGTAGTCCACGAACATTATAGTGACTTGCTATATTGAAGAATTCATAAACGGAAGTGCAGATGACAAAGAAAGCTGTATAGTAGATTATTAAAAAGTAGATTTAATAACTTCAATAGCGTCTTGCTATTAAAAAGCTCTTTGGCATCTAGTTATAATTTAATTCTAATTTATTTTTGTATATAGTGAAAATAGTACTAGTGATTTGACTTTTGATAGTGTATTTGTCAAACACTCCTCACACGTGCCATGGCATGCGACGAGGATGACAGGACAGGGGAGAGGGAGAGCAGCTTCAAGCAAGGGACTACCCATAGGAAGTGAATCATACAGGCCAATGCTAATGCCAGAAATTATGCAATAGGAAAGCGGCGGGTGTGCAGGGTCCTGGCCAGGGTCATAAAACATGAGCGCAAAACATTTTCAGAGAGGAAAGCGAGAAAACGACTAGGAGGAAAAAAACGCCTCAAAGGAGTGCTTCCATCCCTGCATGTGCATGCTTAGGTGTCTCTCTCTCTCTCTCATAGATCAATGGGAAGGATGACTCCATGGCTTTGCTAAAGTTACAACGTATGAACAAGCAAGTTGGCAGACTTTCTTGGAAGTTCAGTCCATTCAGCCCTCATTGTCTACTAAACCACAAGCATGCATGCTACATGACAGAACAGCACTCCAGATCTCAAGGATTAGTGAAGCTAATAAAGTCTTAACGAGGTGCTCTGAAAGCACAGCAAAGTCCAAGAGATGTACTGTGTCTCATATTTATACTTCTGCAGTATACTAGCCACTTTTAATGCACTGGCACTGGGCATACGATGTAGTAGAGCCACTATGCAACCACTATGTAGGCTATGCAGGCACAATTCAGTGATGTAAGAAACCACATGGTAGTTTGCCCTTACCAGTTAGAACACTGATGTTTAATTTGAGAGAATACTATCCTACAAAAATAGATAGATATTGAAGTAGAATAAATAATGTAGTTACATACCAAAAATGGCACAAGTATGGAGAGTTTAAGCATTTCATTTAGAAACTGAAACTTTGATTTACAGTAATATGCAAACTGTTGTACACCCCCAGTCAAATGACATGTTTTTGTACTAGTGTAAATCTAAAACTTTTGCATACAACTTTAGCTGAGATGTCAGTATATTGGTGTAGCACGGCATGTGCTACCCTGGGTTCAAGGAGGATGCTGGAGGCAGGATTCTTGCTTTCAGCAGCCATTACTTTAATTTTCCAAAACACGAAAACAAACACAACAAACACTGTGCTAAGCTGGCCACTTTTCAGTGCCTCAAGCTGGCTAGACTTTTCAGGCTCTTGAGCTTTTCGGCTCTTTCAGTCTCTGCTGCTGTTTGTCCCTCTCTCACCCTGTTCCCTCTCACTCTTTTTAAAGGCGCTCACCAGAGCACCAGAGCCAAGAGGGAATGAAAGCTCGCCACTCCGCTTCCTCGTTATCGCGCCCAGCTGGCAACTCAGCCAGAAGCTCAGAAGTCGCTTCTCGTAGCCGGCACCAGCGTCGACCTCCTCCTCCCACCATCACTCCCGCCCGTCAGGAGAGCTCGGGCTTTGCGCTCTGCCCCCTCCACACTCGCGGCTCTTTTAAGTGATAAGTGATACTTTTTTGATCCCACAACCGGGGAAATTCCACCTCCGCATTTAACCCATCCGTCAAGTGAAACACCACATACACACTAGTGAACACACACACACTAGGGGGCAGTGAGCACACTTGCCCGGAGCAGTGGGCAGCCCTATCCACGGCGCCCGGGGAGCAGCTGGGGGTTAGGTGTCTTGCTCAAGGACACCTCAGACATGGACTGTCAGCCCTGGGGATCGAACCAGTAACCTTCCGGTCACAGGGCCAGATCCCTAACCTCCAGCCCATGACTGCCCGTCCTCGCCGAGGTTCGTCGCCACTGAGTGTTTGGGCCCCGTCTTCCTGCCAGCTCTCGCGGCCGTCATCATCGAGGCCCAGGGGGCGGGCGCATGCCACAATTGGGTTGCTTTTGGAGCTAGCATAACACATGATGAAGTGGAAAACAAACTAGTGCTTGTGATATTGCCAGAACATCAAGGTTGCTAGGATAATTTGTCCCCTTGGTTGTCACCATGCCAACCACAGAGACATCAGTGATTGGTTGAGTGTATTTAAGCCAGGTTTGCAAAAATCAAAGAGAAGGTGAATGAAATAATGTCACCTAAACAAATCACATTTGGTGCACAAGATATGCACAAGACATGACAATATACAGGTGAATGTGTTCAGATGAATTTACTGACAACAAAATTATTTGCTTTTGCTGTGTAAAGGCCTTCTGAAAAATGTGCACAGTGCCCAAACTGAGACACAGAGAGACAAAGGACTGTTTAGGGAAATCTGGATTTGCTTCCATAACATAACACATATTGGCCTTTGGCCTTTTCTTGGGACATGCATTGAATTCCATTGAGTGCCTAATGGTGACCTTAAGGTCAAACCAGATGCTGCCCACGTTCTTGTCTGACCTTTGAATGTCTTCTTCCAATCTGCGCTGTGAAACGTTTATTTTGTAGAGCAGGAAAAGTGAGCATTGGAAACAATTTTGAGCAATCTGTTGGCCTTAGTAATCTCCTAAAGTAAAAGTAGGCCTGCCAGCCAAAGTGATTTCTCAGGATTCTACAGACCTCAAAAGAGTTTTACTTTTTGTGTGTGTAATCCATGAAGAGTCCTGACATCCAGTGACTGTCCACTTTGATATAAGTACTTATCTTGTAGCTCCACCTTGTTGGCATACTGGAGCCCATTTGAATAGCTTTTGGCTGGATATATTTGGCTGGTGGACTACTCTCACCCTAGCAAGAAACACCACTGTTCTTAAACCAGTTTTCTTAATGTTATATATATATATATATATATGTATATATATATAATCATTGGCACCATTTCAATGTAAGTGTACTTATCTAGGACATAATGAAACTGTTTTGAAAGGTTCAAAGCTCTTAGAAATTCATTCTATGAAGACACACATCTTGCCAGATTCAGCTTTTGCTGAGTTGTGATCAAGAGAAGTGTGAGGTGTTTACTGCTTTCAGCTAATAAATTTTTCACTGGTTTGTTTTTCTGTTCTTTGTAGCTCTTAATGACACTCATGTGAGCACTTTTTTGCAGGCTGGGCCTACTATCTTATGAGCTCTCATTAAACTAGTTGGCCTAGTTGGATGGATATGTGGTACTCAAGCATAGGGAATGAAGCTAGTGTGCCTACACTAATGAGGACATGAAAGTGGAGGCCTGGCATACTCTAGAGCATTAACCAAAATGAACCCGAATATAGCCTGAGAACATTGTCCAACCTAACAGCATACTGGGATTCTGACCCCAACTGTTGCCTGGTGTTATTCTGTCCCAACCCAGTGGTAGCCAAATAACATTCTGTCTGAACCTGACTGCAGCCTGATAAAATTCTATCTGAACTCAACTGTAGTCCAGTAAAGTTTTGTTGGGAACTCAATGGTAGCCTAGCAAAATGGTGATAAAATCTGACTGAAATTTTGTAAAAACCTTACTGTACCCTGACAAAAATCAATACAAACCCAACAGTAGCCCTACAAAATTCTGTCCTAACCTTACTGTAGCATGGGAAAGTTCTGTCCCAACCCAACTGTAGATTGACAAAATTTTGTCGCAACCCAAATGTAGTCTGACAAAATCCTATTCGACCCTAACCGTAGTCAAAAATTTTTTGTGAATCCAACTGTAGCTTGACAGTTTTATCCAATCCTAGCAGTGTTCAGAAAAAGTTCTATATTACAAAGTTCTAACCACACCCAAGCTCAACAAAGTTGAGAGCCAACTATAGCTTCCAACATATTTCTGTCACAAATCAACTGTTGCCCCTGAAAAAATTATTTTCAATCTTAACTATTGCCCTAAAACAGAATTCTGTTCAACTTGACTTTAGCCTCCAACGAAATTCTGTTCAATCTCAACTGTAGTCTTGGACAGTTTCATTCAACTTGACTATAGCACCTGGCAAAATTTTATTCAACGCAACTATAGCCCATAACAGCCCATGTTTGACACAGCTAGCTGCCAATTGAATAACACGTTGCACAACAACATGATTCATGCCAATATATAGTCGAGATTGAACAGAATTTAGTTTCAGGGCTAAAGTCGAGATTGAACAGAATTTTGTTTCAGGGCTACAGTCAATATTGAACAGAATTTAGTTTGAGGGCTACAGTCAATATTGAACAGAATTTAGTTTGAGGGCTACAGTCAAGATTGAACAGAATTTAATTTCAGGCCACAGTCAATATTGAACAGAATTTAGTTTGAGGGCTACAGTCAATATTGAACAGAATTTAGTTTGAGGGCTACAGTCAAGATTGAACAGAATTTAGTTTCAGGCCACAGTCAAGTTTGAACAGAATTTAGTTTGAGGGCTACAGTCGAGATTGAACTGAATTTAGTTTCAGGCCAGTCGAGATTGAACAGAATTTAATTTCAGGCCACAGTCAAGTTTGAACAGAATTTAGTTTGAGGGCTACAGTCAAGATTGAACAGAATTTAGTTTGAGGGCTACAGTCAAGATTGAACAGAATTTAGTTTGAGGGCTACAGTCAAGATTGAACAGAATTTAGTTTCAGGCCACAGTCAAGTTAGAACAGAATTTAGTTTGAGGGCTACAGTCGAGATTGAATTGAATTTAGTTTCAGGGCTACAGTCAAGATTGAACAGAATTTAGTTTCAGGCCACAGTCGAGATTGAACAGAATTTAATTTCAGGCCACAGTCAAGTTTGAACAGAATTTAGTTTGAGGGCTACAGTCGAGATTGAACTGAATTTAGTTTCAGGGCTACAGTCAAGATTGAACAGAATTTAGTTTCAGGCCACAGTCGAGATTGAACTGAATTTAGTTTCAGGCTACAGTCAAGATTGAACAGAATTGTGTTGGGGGCTATAGTCAAGATTGAGCAGTGTTTTGTTGGGGGCTATAGTCGAGATTGAGCAGTGTTTTGTTGGGGGCTATAGTCGAGATTGAGCAGTGTTTTGTTGGGGGCTATAGTCGAGATTGAGCAGTGTTTTGTTGGGGGCTATAGTCGAGATTGAGCAGTGTTTTGTTGGGGGCTATAGTCGAGATTGAGCAGTGTTTTGTTGGGGGCTATAGTCGAGATTGAGCAGTGTTTTGTTGGGGGCTATTGTCGAGATTGAATGGAATTTTGTTTCAGGGCTTTGACTGAACACTGTCATGAATAGTCAGTCAGGTCCTGTGGGGTTTGGACAAATATTTCAAGCTATACTGTATGCTGGGGTGATTTGGAGAGGAGGATTCTGGGAATGTGGGTCACAGGATGGAACAGGTTGAAGGGCACTGAGAGAGGAGCTGTTCTGAAGCAATAAAGTCTGAGTCAAGTGTATTGCGAGCAGCCAGAGCATCACACACCCACAAACAGAGCTCCTGCGTCAAATCAGCACCTGCAAGACATCATGAAAATGAGAGTTTAAACCACAAGGTGTGTGGCACATATGCATGTAAGTGTGAATTACAGCAAAAGAGGCCAAATGATTGGACTTATGCAACTATTTAGGCCTGGTCTACGCAACTTCAAGGAGAAGTCATTCTGTTTCACAATACCACCTTTGTCCTTCAGTTCTTGAGCAAACCATTGAATCCAGCAAATCTGCAAAAAACACTTCCTAAGCAGTCCACATCTAGCTATCTGGCTTACATAAGTGCTATATTCCGTGAGCTCACTGAAAGGTAGTATTTCTGGTCTCCTTAAATCACCAGTGTGGGTACTCGTCCTTCCACCCAGGCTTGGCTTAGAGTTTGTCTCGGCCAGCTGGACTTCAAATTTAACAGTGACTCTTCTAGCTCACGTTTTGTGCCCAAGGCATTAGGACAACTGCTCCAGGCCAACAGCAGCTGAGATTGGATCCATGACTTCAGCTGGTTTGGATAGGAGGAAATTTAGATCTAAAGTAAATATCCAGTTGGAAAATCGTCACTGGGCTTCATTCATCAATATTTTGCTGTTTTTACTTAAATTTGTTACTGAGAAAGGTCTTAAGAAAAGATCAATGGTGAAATCTCGACCTGTACCACGAGCCCTTCGACCTTCGAGTACAGCTCAGCTTGTAAGACGAGCATTGAGAATGTTCTCCTTACTGGCACCCAAGTGGTGGAACGAACTCCCACTGGCTGTCCATACAGCAGAGTCTCTTGTCTTCAAACGCAGCAATAAAATGAGCATTAACTTAAGTATTGATTGCAATATATTGTGCTGCTCTCATATATGTATTTTATTATATTGCACTGTGTATTGTATTGTATTGCAGAGAGTTCTGTGCTCAACTCTGTTCCTTTCCTCTGGGTATCAACAGTGACTTTGTTTCTAGCAGTACCTGAGCTCAGGACTGTCTTTCTTTCTAACCTATTGGTAACTAGCAAAGATACTTTCTCTAGATAGACAAAGCACTTCTTGTTAATCGCTCTGGATAAGAGTGTCTACTAAATGCTGTAAATGTAAATGTAAATGTCTTTGTCAGACTCTTGAACCACAGAACTGAAATATATGTAGATTATGTTCCTACCTAAGAATAAATCCCAAATAAGAAAAGATTTTTAATTGTTATTTGAAAATAGAAGTAATGATGGAAATCAAGCATTGATCTCTGAAGCTGCGTCACCAATTTGAAGTCTGCATAATGGCAAAATAAGGAAATACTGGTCTTGGTGTGTTTTTCACTTTGGGAAAAATGACTGCCATGCTACCGTCACATTCTGTGGTGGACAAAAGTTTTCCAAAATTTCCTGTGCACATATTATCCCTCAGATGTCCTCTGAATTATAAGGTTGCTAAGGAGCTGAAATATAAATATGCCTACACATGAGCTATCACTGCAGCCTCTGAATTGACATCGTAAGACAACCTTACCAAAATACCCCACACAAGCCAGTTTTATCAAGTATAGTAATCACTCCTTAGAACCCTAGGATCATTTGGTGTAATTATTTTGGTATCATGGGTCAATTACATTTACAGTTATTTATATGAGACAGTCACACATGCCATATGAATTATTTTCAGGAGACCCTGGGCTACTCAGATATGCCATTGTTTGACATGTAAATGCTAACAGGAATAGGGTATCTTTATAAATTTGGTTCATTTCTGATCAAAAATGTACCTAGCATCTAAAAAATTGATAAGAAATTGTTAGTCTGGAGTCATTGTATTGGTAAAATAAAAAATAAGTAAAAAATGAACAATTAGCATGAGGCAGCCATGTTTTTATATATTTTTTGTTTCCATTTTTTCCCATACAGAAAAACGGTCTGGGCCTGGAGTTCCTTATTTGAGCATGAAACCAAGTACAAAAACGACCCTGCACTTTTGACACCAGTGTAGTACCCTACTACTTATTTCAGTAACATATGTGCAGAAACTGCAGCTAGACCCACAAACAGTGAGCACCTAAATAGGGGAAGAAAACGAATAAAAGAGGCATTGTCAAAGCCATCTGTGATGCATTTCATGCAGATATTAACCCTGACTAAAATGGTCCTAAATTACCCCAGTCCACACCTTCCCCCTGCACTCACCCAACTCAGATTTATCTCTGGCTCACCACAGAATGCTGTGTTCTTCCTTTGATGCCAAAAGCACTTCAAGACAAGAGGCTCTAGACTGTTCAAGGGAAGATTTGCCAAAAGATGCTAGCATATCTAATCAGGATACACTAGCAAAAATCTCATGACTACAGTGTAAAAACTGGTCTAACATTTATTGGCAATGCTAGACTTTCTGGCAGAAAATGAAAAGCCAGAATTTACTTTTGCTTCTTTTCTGATGCTTAGAAACTGAAACTGTGCTTTCTCTGTGGTTTATTGCTAAGGCGGCTAAGGAATTAGGTCGGAAAAAAGACAAGGCAGTGGTCTTTAATCCGATAATGTATGAAACTGTGTGGGATTGTGTTTGTCATCATCAATGAAGTAACATGGGAAAACTTGTGGGTGCATACACATTTTCATCAATGAGTAAATGGGAAAGCTGTGCATGTGTTCATATGATTACAAGAAATTCAGAATTAAATATGGTTATGAATCATGTTGTTGTGCAGCGTGTCAAACATCATTGTGAAACTCTTAACAACAGATTGTTTCAACACATCTTTTAGCGTCAAAGCCTAAAAACACTGACGTCCACAGCTGAAGAGAAATCCCCGGCTCTGTTTTGAGGTGCGTCATGCTTGCCATGTCAAACTGGCATGTAGTGCTGTCAAACATCATTGTGAAAGCGCTAACCGCAAATGGACTCATCATATCTCCTTAGCATCAAGGCCTAAAAATACTAAAATCTGTAACAGACTTTGGACTTTGTCTGTACTTTCCATTAATATTCTCAGAGGGTGCACTAGAAAAGAGTACCTAGTCCAAACTAGGCAACTAAAGGCCACATGTTAGCATAATGCTGGCCCTTTTGGGTGAGATGATTCTTTGAAGAAAGAGTCATCACCTGGTTTGTGTCATGCTGTCAGCATGCTGCCATGTTTTGGCCTGCTTCTCATGCCCTGACCCCTGCAGACAGAGCGTGCTAACCCTATAAGATCCCAAGCATGTGCTAGTAGGCCATTAACCTGCTACAAAGCCTCATCCATCTCCATTAGGTCCACTTCCACATCAGTCAGACAAGAAGCCTCGCTTCTGTCCTGATCTTCTGGAGAACATCAGCAAGTTAAATCAAGCAGCAGGTAATCTGACCACCATCTAGGCAGTTGGGCAGTTGGGCAGCTGGAGGTTAGGGCACCGGCCTTATGACCTGAAGGTCACCACTTCGATCCCAGGGCTGATAGTACATGACTGAGGTGTCCTAACCCAACGGCTAGCTTGGCCATTCTGTATTTTTGTGTCTAAGCTTGTCTGGTTACCATAAGCACATAGGTACAACAAAATGCTTTGCTACAACACTCTCTGTTGAGATGTCATTGTCCACTGAATGAATTGCTAAAAGCTGCTAGCATGGCTAGCAATTATGAAAAACAAATTAGTATTAACTAGCATAATCATGTGTGCACAATGCTAACTAACCTTAGTAGCCTAGCTCACATTCCTAGCGAGTCTTAGCATTTTTCAGTTAAGTAAACTGTCTTCAGGATGCAAGAAGCTGCTGTTTTGAAGTTGTGCTTTCACTGTGGTTTAGCATGGTTGTGAGTGAAGATGAATAAAATGCTTCAACCAAAAGATACCAACGTGGCTAACAGTGTCAAACAGTGTCTCAAACTGTCAGCTAGCTTTCCTTCATTTAATTCATTTATCATTGATTATTAGCCTCATTTAGCTTCATGGTTTAGCATGGCTGAAGTAGCAAAAATGAATGAAAATGTCTCAATCAAAAGTTACTGTCATAGCTAATAGTGAACAGAAGTTCGTGGTAAGTTAAGTTGGTTTGCTTAAGATAACTGGCAACTGTCCTCAAACTGTGAACTAGCTTTCATTAGTTTTTAGTGATGTTTAGTTACATATAGCTTGAAATACCTGAATTATAATACAGCTGTGTGGTCTGTTCTTATGCAAACCTTGACACCTGTCCATGATAAATGTATCTACACACTAAGTAAATTGTGCAGTGTCTATACAGATGGAATCCATTCTTGAAAGCAAGAAACAGAAGTGGAGGTAGTTGGGGGAAGACAATAGAGAAGGAGGCCAGCCTGAGTCCATTAATGGGGCTTTGTATGCACCTGGAGTGGGATAAGGAGTTATGGATGGGCCCTGGGAGCGAGAAGGGCAGCCTATATCTCTTTTTCCACTGCCTGTAAGCTGAAAGTAGAGCACTGGCTAATGTAGGTCAGAACTTCTATTTATTCTGCTCAAGCAATCCAGATCAGTTCTTTACCGGCCTGCTGTTTTTTTCTTTTATCACCTGTTAAACAAAGGACAGCTCCTGCATCCATGGCTGCTGGAATGCATGGTTTTGAGTGTTCCACATGTCCATTGATGATGAAGAGACTGCTAAGCATCAGGACCTACGTCCTCTTCCCCTCTGGAGGGCTCGATCACACTTCCAGGCCAGCTGGGGTTCGCTCTGGTGCACGATAAATGGGGCTCTAAAAGATTTACGGTAAAATTTGCTTCATTTCGCAGATCTCTTTTTAGAAGGAAATCACATATGGTATGGATTTTTTATGATGCTGTGTTTCATTGGATTTATAAAAAATAATATTTTAAGCAGATTGTTACCATAGCCTAGTCTGCCAAACACAAAAAATATCCTTAATGAAAGCATTGAGCATCAGAGAGAGGCTTCATGCTTTGTCTCTGCAATGAAAAGACTTGTCCATGTTTTGATATGTCCTTCTCTACGCCCACTCAAGTGACTTCCAAAAACTATTAACACTATATGTGCATACTATATGGATAAAAGTATGTAGACCTATTTGTCCTAATTATTAGCCACACCCATTGCTAACAGGTGTACAGCAGGTAGAAGGGTTATTCCAAGAGGCATCCCCTACTGAAAAAACAACACAGACCAGCAAATATTCTTGCTGGTCTATGCTGGTTTATGTTGGTCTAATTCTGATTTAGTTACCTCAGCATGGTAATGTTGGTTGACCAACATACTGGCATAAAAACAAAAACAACATATGTTGGTTTTGCTGGTGACCAGCCATGCTGGTCTATGCTGGTTTTTCTAGTAGCCTTGGCTACTTTTGTCCATTTTGTTGATGGACTGATGTAATAGTACCTCAGCAAATGTTATGACAACTGACACACTGGAATAAATGTCTGTACCAGCATATGTTGTGGTTTGGATGTTGGTATGCTGGTCAACCAGCATGACCATGCTGGGTGTGTAGCTAAACCAGGACCAGACCAGCATAAACAACAGAATAAACCAGAGTAAACTACCATAAACGAGTGTAGACCAGCATAGTGTATAAGCTGGTGTGACCATGCATACCTGCATGACCATTCTGGGTGACCAGCTAAAGCAACACCAGACCAGCATAAACCAGCCTAATGTTTTTCAGCAGGAAGGACCTTTCCAGATCTTATTTTTGTAAAAAAAAAAACAAAAAAAAACTGCTGGTTCTTTCCGAGACGTAATAAAGTTATTTGGTTGAATGATTGTGATAATTTGAAAATCGTAATGTGTTTGCATCTTCTGAGCTGAACCGTTTTATGCTCTAACCTTGGAGTATCTTAACATTCTTGGCAGTGGCCGGTTTGCTGCCTCACTGGCAGATCGAGGTGGTGTCAATCATCTGGTCGATTTCTGTACTTCTACATAGTCATTCGAAAGATGAATGACCTTTAGTCGAGTGTAAAAATGGCTCTCATACCAGAAAAAAAGGCAGAGCCAAAAGGTTTGAGTCCATTTGGGTCAGCAGGTTTTTGTGAGCTGAAAAGCACTAGCAGATGTATCCCATATGGTCCAGCACTTAGCTGCAAGTTCAAGTCCACTCTGTCCACCAGTTGGATGGTCAGAGAAGACAAAAGTAATTTTTTACCCAGTAATATATTGTTAACTCATTTGTGTACTATTACTGCTGTGAAATTAGGCCTTGTGGCGATGGACAAAGCCTGATGGAAAACTGTGGGCTGTCAAATAACTGAAAAAAAGCACACACTGGCTCAACGAGCTGGCAACATCGATGATGTCATTGTGAGCCTTTGTGTATTCCACAGTCTTATTAAAAGCTTAAAAATAAGTAAAGAATTGAATAGTTCAAGAACTAAATAAATAGCTTGCATGGCTAATAAGAAGGGAGCTAGCTGCTAGCCACTTTGTTAACTGAGGCCTATTAGCTTTCCCTTGTTGTTAGCAATTTGGTTGCTCTGCTTCAGTCGATGCAATAGCCTAAGTTCTGACAGTGAATATGAGCCATTTAAAGACTGAGGAAAATCTGTGTTTTCTTTCTAATTTGGTTAATCATGTACAACGCCAATTCCAATGAAGTTGGGACGTTGTGTAAAACATAAATAAAAACAGAACACGATGATTTGCAAATCCTTTTCAACCTATATTCAGTTGCATACACTACAAAGACAAGATATTTAATGTTTAAACGGATAAACTTTATTGTTTTTTGCAAATATTAATTTTGAGTTTGATGCATGCCTTCACAGATGTGCAAGTTACCCCTGCCATGGGCACTAACACACCCTCATACCATCAGAGATGCTGGCTTTTGAACTTTGAGCTGATAACAATCCAGACAGTCCTTTTCCTCTTTGGCCCGGAGGACACGACGTCCATGATTTCAAAAAACAGTTTGAAATGTGGACTCGTCAGACCACAGGAGACTTTTCCACTCTGTGTCAGTCCATCTCAGATGAGCTCAGGCCCAGAGAAGCCAGCGGCGCTTTGCATGGCAGAGAATTAACTTACACTTGTAGATGGAGCGACGAACTGTGTTCACTGACAGTGGTTTTCTGAAGTGTTCCTGAGCCCATGTGGGAATATCCGTTACAGAATGATGTGGGTTTTTAATGCAGCGCCGCCTGAGGGATCGAAGGTCACAGGCATTCAATGTTGGTTTTCTGCCTTGCCGCTTACTTGCAGAGATTTCTCCAGAAATTCAGATTTCTCTGAATCTTCTGATGATATTATGGACTATAAATGATGAAATCCCTAAATTCCTTGCAGTTGCACGTTGAGAAACGATGTTCTTAAACTGTTGGACTATTTGCTCATGCAGTTGTTCTCAAAGTGGTGAACCTCGCCCCATCCTCGCTTGTGAGCGACTGAGCCTTTCAGGGATGCTCCCTTTATACCCAATCATGACACTCACCTGTTTCCAATTAACCTGTTCACCTGTGGAATGTTCCAAACAGGTGTTTTTTGAGCATTCCTTAACTTTCCCAGTTTTTTGTTGCCCCTGTCTCAAACTCTTTGGAACGTGTTGCAGGCATCAAATTCAAAATGAGTGAATATTTGCAAAAAACAATAAAGTTTATCCGTTTGAACATTAAATATCTTGTCTTTGTAGTGTATTCAATTGAATATAGGATGAAAAGGATTTGCAAATCATCGTATTCTGTTTTTATTTATGTTTTACACAACGTCCCAACTTCATAGGAATTGTGGTTGGACTAAGTGGCCGACATAATTCAACATATATTTCTCCTCCTGACGTAAGCTTGGTGGTCATAATCTTGTGTAACACTTCCATAAGCATTTTCCTGACCAATTACAGGGCTGATGTCTCTTGCTCCACCTGCACAAAACACTTTCAAAGTCAGAGAAACTTAGCAAATGCTAACCCAGCATAACCGAAAGCTAGCAAGCTCGTCCTGTCTATAGTTGCCCGTAGTCTGTTCCTTAGTTTATACTCAAACATTGTTCCATCATCTAGGTTTTTGCTCATTTGTTGCTTCATCTGTTTGTCCTTCTGTCTGCACGTCTGTACTTCCGTGACTTTTTCGCCCAGTTACCATCACATAAAATCTGGATAATGATTTTAGTTCCATAGGAGGGCTGCTCTATAGCCACGCCCACAAAGGTCTCCAATAAGTCTGTTCAGCAGTTTTTCAATTCGTGTTTTATTGTATTTATATCTTACATTTTTCATTCAAACATTCCTAGATGTTTAATATAACACTCAAGCATCATACTAACAAACATACTTCGCTCTGTGATGCCTGGGACTGTAAAATGTATGCAAAACATACAGTTGGCCATTTTTTTACTCTGCTAAATGTTATCCCAGACTGTTCCAGTGCTACATCGTCAGCAGTCCTGGATACAGGAAACACGTTGTAGCCCATCTGCAGTCACTTCTATAGCATGTGTCTGGGACGTCACCGCACCTAAAACAAACTCTGACAGCTCCATGGATACCATGATGTATGGATTCTAACCTTAAATATTTACTCCTCTCCATTACCATGGCTACAGGTTGGGGATGAACATTAAGCACTGCCATGGCAACTGCTCCATGTAATCTTGTGCCAGAACATTCCCACCCTTGAAAGCAGTAGCCGTGTAAAGCTGTAAACCGTCAGGTCTGATGACACCTGCTTAGCGCTCTTTGGCCTCTAGCTTCTGTTAATGGGAATTTTCTTTCAGTTCATGCTCTCTTGTTAAAATCTTAATAGGCTTAGTTCAGACCAACCTTAACGGCCACCTACAAACCTGCCAGGAGCATCTGGGCTCGGTTCACAGTCTCAGAGAATGAGTCTATCTATGCTACACCCAAATACGCATTGTCTTATAACTACTGTTGCAAGGTTTGATAGATGTTACAAAATCCTAACAAAAATTGTAGCATACAATTCAATTATTCACAAAAATACAAGTTTGGAGTTGCTAGTTGTAGTCAAGGCTAATGAGCCGGACTATGATTTTGTAGGTAGTTGCGGCAAGCTTGGTTGTAAATGACAACAACATAGTATTTAAAACCATGCTAATATTAGTTTGATTATACAACAAAATATTACACCTGAGGCATTGTATTAATGCATAAAATGTGTAAATATAAAAAAATGCTTAGCATCTATCTACATAAAAATCGACATACATGAAATTGAAAATTCATGTGAAAACGTCCTTTTCTTTGTTCTCTGGAGATTGTGTATGCAAAACAGGGATTTTGATCTACTGATTAATTTCTTTATTAAACAAAGGAAGCAATAGACTATGCTAACTTAAACAACAGCGCTGCTAAGTGCTAAATCATGTAAAAAGGCCTATGTTGCATCACTCACTACAATTCCAATCTACCCCTGGAAGCAACATGAGCACAAGAACTGTGCATCGGGAACGTCATGGTATAGCAATCCCTATCCAAGCAGCTGCAGGCAAACCTGGTATCACCATGTGCAATGCCAAAAGTCAACTGGAGTGATATAAAGGACACCACTGCTGGACTCTGGAGCAGTGGGAACATGTTCAACCTGGTGGAAACCTGATGAATCATGCT
This sequence comes from Pygocentrus nattereri, assembly GCF_015220715.1. NCBI lineage: Eukaryota > Metazoa > Chordata > Actinopteri > Characiformes > Serrasalmidae > Pygocentrus > Pygocentrus nattereri. The sequence goes on from NC_051235.1 coordinate 7,307,082, forward strand.
TTGGATTGCCAGGAGATCACTACCTACTGGCATTCATAGTGCCAACTGTAAAGTTTGGTGGAGGAAGGATAATGAGCTGGGGCTGTTTTTCATGTTTTGGGTCCCTTAGTTCTAGTGAAGGGTGATGTTAAGGCTGCAACATACAAAGATGCTTTTGACAAATATATGCTTAAAAATTTTTGGGGAAGGCTCTTTCCTGTTGCAGTATGTACCTCTTTGAACAAAGCAAGCTCAATAAAGGGGAACTCCAGTGGCCTGCACAAAGCCCTGATTTCAGTCTCACTGAACACATTTGGGATGCATTGGAATGTCGATTGTGAGCCAGACCTTCTCATCCAACATCAGTGCCTGACCTTAAAAATGTTCCGTTGACTGAATGGACAAATTCCCACAGACACCCTCCAAAATCTTGTGGCTGTTATAGCTGCAAAGGAGGGGCAACTCCATATTAATGTCTATGATTTTGGAACAGAATGTCCATATACACTATATTGCCAAAAGTGTTCACTCAACCATCCTAACTATTGAATTCAGGTGTTCGAGTCACTTCCATGGCCACAGATGTGTACAACCAAGCACTTAGGCCTGCAGACTCATGCCAATTCATGCTGTGAGTGTGCTGCTCCCTCTACTGACCGAACTTGCTAAAATTACGATGACTGTAAAAATAATATGTGAACAAAGCAAAATGTCTTTAAATATTAATGTATTTAAACACTGGATTATTTAATGTTTTCTATTTTAGAGTGTTTATTTTTTGGGCAGAATTAGTAGTAAAACAAAAGCATAGTGTAATATGTCTTTAAATAGAACGTGGAATAGTTGCAGCATTTGTTTATTACAATGTGCGTGTAAATGAAGTATATCCAGTTTTGTACTGGATTACCATACATGTAAATTATTAGTATTATTGTTGTTTTCTTTTAAAATTTTTATTATTGGTATTATAGATGATACTGGTAACATTCACACAATGAAGACTTACCAGATCATTTTCTCCATGAAGCCTCAGAGCAGTCTTGGTTTTTGCCATCTGACTTAGAATTTAGAGTAGTACTGTTCTTCTCCTGACCATTGGTGGGTGACCCACTACTGACACCAGTGTAGCATCAACAGAAGAAGACACACAGGAGTGGATATGATTGTTCTGCGGGATGTGCTCTTTATAATACATGGAATAAGAAAGGCACATACAGAACACCAAATTCAAGGGGGAGGTCACCACCTGCCTCGTGCTTCATCTTGATGGTGACCCAAAAAATAACATGTACACATAACTTAATCTAATGAATAACAATTTGAAACTGGATGAAATAATGTTTGAAAATACATAAGAAAATCCATAGTTAAATAAATATGACTGCTTCTTTAAATGATCAACATGAATAATCATCAGTGGTGACTGTCAGCTGCACCACTGGTCTTCTAGGTTATGTCATAGGTTAAGAGAGTCATATTACCTTTTCTCTTTAATTGCACTATATGGTTAAATGTATGTGGACGCCTGACCATAACACGTAGGGATCATACATAACAGCTTGTTAGACATCCCAAACCATGAGCATTAATATTGAGTCCCTGCCCCATTTGTGATAACAGTCCCCACTCTTTGGGGAAGGGCTTCCACAAGATTTTGAAGTGTGTCTGTTAGAATTTATGCCCATTCAGTCAAAAGGACATTTGTGAGGTCAGGCACTGATGTTGGACTGATGTTGGATGGAAGGCCTGGCTCACAATTGACATTCCGATTCATCCCAAAGGTGTTTAGTGAGTTGAGGTCAATGCTCTGTGCAGGCCATTGGAGTTCCTCCACACCAGACTGATCAAATCATGTCTTTATGGAGTTCGCTTTGTGTTCACTTTTCAGTTGAAGCTGGAAAGGGCCTTCTCCAATCTGTGGAAAAATCATTGAGAAAGTCATCTTCACAAGATTTCACATTCTTGGCTTTCCACAATCACAGCTTTCCACAATATTTTGGAGTGTGTCTGTCAGAATATGTGCCCATTCAGTCAAAAGGGCATTTGTAAGGTCAGGCACTGATATTGGATGAGAAGGCCTGGCTCACAGTCAACATTCCAATTTACCCCAAAGGTTTAGTGGGGTTGAGGTCAGTGCTCTGTGCAGGCCTCCACACCAAACTTATCAACTCATGCCTTGATGGAGCCTGCTTTGCGTGCAAAGCACAGTCATGGTGAAACATGAAAGGGCCTTCCCCAAAATGTGGAAAACTCATTAAGAAAATCATTTTCAAGCAACTCTCTGGCTTTCCTTAATTTCTTTAATTATAATTTTATTGCTATCTAGACCATTTCAGTCAGGATTTCAACTAATCATAGCACTGAGACTGTTCTAATTAAGGTCAATAACAACAGTTGTTTAAATTCAGACTCTGGAAAATATCTTTTCTACTACTGCTTGATGTCAGGGCTGCCTTTGATACCATTGACCTTAAAATTCTTTTAGGCAGACTTGAGAACTGGAAAAGACTCTCATGAACTGTCCTAAAATGGTTTGGCTCATATCTGCAAGGAAGGAAATACTTTTCAGAACTAGAAAATAATGATGTATAATAATAATAATGCCAGTGATACTGTGGTGTCCGTCAGGGTTTCATTCTTGGGCCTTTCCTATTTAATTTGTACATACTTCCTCTTGGCCAAATTCTACAAGATTATGGGATGCCACAGCTATGCAGATGATACTCAGATTTACTTGATCCTCTCCCCAAATCACTATGGTCCCCTTAATTCACTTTGTAACTGCCTTGAGGATGGGACATTAATAGCACTTACAGTTGGCCTGGGCAGATCTAGCAGGGCAGAAATTTCACAATCTGGTTTGTGGCAAATGCAGCGTGCTATGACAATGCCATATTTAAAGTCACTGAGCTATTCAGTATAGCCAGTTGTACTGCTAGTATTTGTCTAAGGAGATTGCATGGCTATGTGTTTGATTTTATTGGCTATCAATAGGTGTGGCTGAAACACCCTCAATAATTAGGAAGGGTGTCCACATACTTTTGGCCCCATAGTGTATATGAAGTTTTAATAAAAGGCACTGACTGGATTACATATTTTGCGTGGGGTTTAATTGTGTGTTTGTAAAACAAACTATCTGCCCAATCAGCATCAGCAAGTCTAAACTCTTTGTGGTCCACATTGGTGGCTTCGCTATACTGTTTGTGTCTATATGCAGCTTGAAGCAATAACCAAACAGTATGGTATGACTCAAAACAACAACAAAAACAACAATAACCACAACAAATTGACAATAGACTAGGCTTTATAATGCCTATATAACTCATGTGGAATGGATGTCAATTTGTGCGTGATAACTGATTCGGTTTCTTTTCTTTTGTTTCAAACCTAAAGAATTTTGTGAGTATTTTCCCCAGAGTTGGATTTATTTGGGTTAATCAACCATACCTGGCGTCTGAGCTAATGTATGAACATCAGAACATCTGGAGAAGCAAACAGTGTTTAATTTCAACCGCTTGTTTCCAACCTCAGCAGTTAAAAATCCTCAAGGCTCACAATTCCCCCAACACTGGCAATCCCAGTTATTCCAAAACACACATAGACCAAACACAATTCCCCAAGCAGGGTTCGCTCAATTCATTCAACTGTTTTCTTTCCTAGATCAATGGTTGGAATAATAAGCCTTTATCACGTGACAAACTAATTCAGATTTGGGTAGAACCTCAAGTATCCCGTTGTGATTTGTTTGGCTTGAGTTGAAAACGTTGAGATCCTGATTGCCTGGTGTGGGGTCAGGATTTCGAATTTAAGATCCACCCAGATCTAAACGCAGATTTAAGAGTGGTTTTATCCATAAAGGCTCTAATTGTCTCTACACAACATAGACTTAAGCCTATAGGTCCTCAAAGGTCTGGCAATGAATTGCTTCCACGCAATTGTCTCTCAATTCTGGCCAAGTACAGAAAAAACTAAGCACTCATCCAAAGGCCTTCCATACGTTTTGTCTGTGTATTTTTAGCGTATCCTGAACTGCTGTGATATGGTTTTTGGAGGGGATCAATAATACTTTCTTCTTGCTGGCTGGCTGACAGCTTTCCAGTGAAATGGCAGAGAACCAGTGCTCAAACAAACACAGGCATACAGACCTGCAATGTTGTAAATTACATTTTGATGTTCCGTGGAAGGGGAGGCAGCCAACTGCAAAACAGTCTCAACTGTCCCGTTGCCATGGCTTTCAATAAAAAGAATATATCTCAAACCAAGCACATGTGAGCTAACAGACAGCTCATGTTGCATAATAAATATATGAACAATATTTTGAGCATTTGAGCAGTTATCCCCTTGTCCCAAAAGTCAGCCAGCTGAGATATGGTTCTTGCACTGGAGTTACGAGGCCAATGCAAAGCTTAGGTAAACCAATTAGTTATTGGCCTATCTTAACAAAAGTGCTTCAAAGCATTTTGAGCCTGGGATGGACTGGTTTCTGACATTGTATGGTATCCTGTTATCTATAAAATTGAACAAAAATATGGACACAATTCAATCAGGCATAACACGACGACCACCTCCTTGTTTTTATGCTTACTGTCCATTTTATCAGCTCCACTTACTGTATAGCTGGTCTTTGTAGTTCTACAGTTACAGACTGTAGTCCATCTGTTTCTCTGATACTCTGTTACCCTGTTCTTCAGTGGTCAGGACACCATGGACTCTCACAGAGCAGGTACTGTTTGGGTGGTGGATCATTCTCAGCACTGCAGTAACACTAACGTGGTGGTGGTGGTGTTAGTGTGTTGCACTGGTACAAGTGGATCAGACACAGCAGTGCTGCTGGAGTTTTTAAACACTGTGTCCACTCACTGTCCACTCTATTACATCGTTGGTCCACCTTGTAGATGTAAAGTCAGAGACGGAGGCTCATCTGCTGCTGCTCAGTTTGTGTTGGTCTAGTCCTTCATCAGTGGTCAAAGGATGCTGCCCACAGGATGCTGTTGGTTGGATGTTTTTGGTTCTCAGTCCAGCAGAGACACTTAGGTGTTTAAAAACTCCAGCAGTGGTCGAATAAAACAAACTGAAGCGAGATAAGTGATATTCCATTGCTTTACAGTTTCATTTTTACAGATGCACCATCGAGAGCATACTGACCAACTGTGTGACCGTGTGGTACAGTAGCTCCACTGTGGCGGAAAGGAAATCCCTGCAGAGGGTAGTAAGGACTGCTCAGCGCATCACAGGCATGCAGCTCCCTGCCATCAAAGACATTCACCACCAGCGCTGTGTGCGCAGAGCACACAGCATCATTAAGGACCCCTCCCACCCCAACCACAAACTGTTCAACCTACTTCCATCCGGGAGGAGATACAAGAGCATCCGGGCCAGAACCAGTCGGCTCAGGTCCAGCTTCTTTCCCTCCACAATCACTCTGCTGAACTCCACACCTCGCTGATATCACTACCACTAATACTGCACACAGCGGACTATGAACACTGCCTTTCATACTACACTCACCAATCAGAGCTGTTGTTTTATTTTATTTTATTCATCACTATTACCACTGCACAAATGTAACATTCTACTGCCATGTAAATAACACATCGCAACAGTTATTCTATACAGTGTACATCTCCAACATGTTCATGTATATATCTACACATCTATAATCTATTTTTTTGCATATCTATAAGTAATTTATTCTATATACTGTAATGTTGCACTATGCCTATTTATTGCACACTTGCACACTCTCTTTTTGCACTATTTGCTACTATTTGCACTTCTGGTAGATGCTAACTGCATTTCGTTGCCATGTACTTATACTGAGTAATGACAATAAAGTTGAATCTATCTATCTATCTATCTATCATACCTGTACCTGACAGTGTAAATAAACGTAAAAGGAAAATGATTCATTTTATATGATTAGCGTATCGCTGCTGTCGGAAGAAAACCCAGTATCTCCATTTTTGATGTTTTTTCAGTTTTTGACACAATTTGAAAATACCTGTTACCCCTTACATTGTACCTGAATTTCATGATGAATGAACTGAAAGAAACGACGCAAAATGACTTGGAAAAAAACTTTGGTTCCATTGACTTCCATTAAAAGTAAAGTAGTTTTCTTCTAGGTTTTTTTCCTTTTCCTGAAAAGTCATCATTTTGGTTGTTTTTCAGACAGCAGCAATATGTATTTTGTGTAGGCTGTAAATAGCATCCTCTGACTAAAGTGTTTGTGGTAGGATGGTATTAGCATTTAAAAAAAACAGCAGGTCTATGCTTGTTTCTGCTAGTCACCCAGCATGGTCATGCTGGTTGACCAGCATACCAGCATCCAAAGAACAAAGTATGCTGTTTTTTTCTGGAAAACCAGGCATGCTGGTCTACGCTGGGTTTTCTACCAGGGTTAACAACATTTAACATGGTGGCTCTGCTATTCAGGGACATATAAAAGATATTGGTAAGTTGTTCTAACATTATTTCCTGAAGCAAAATAAAATGCAATTCCTACGGTCTGAATGAAAACTAGCAGGCCGCTAATCATGCTCTGCAAAATGCTAGCGTGTACTAGCCATTGTGCTAGTGCAGAGGCAGTGTGTGCTTCTATTCCAGCCTGGGGTAATAAATATAGTCATTACATAAAAGCTGTCATGTTGGCCTGGAGAGATCCTGAGGAAAGACTTAGAGTGAATGCTCCATGCTGCTAGCCACATTATCTACACTTCTACTGCTTTCTTTTGTTTTTCTCATCTAGCAGGCAACGATAGACTCTCCACATCGACCCCTTTCACAACTGAGCGTTCGCTAAGAGCTCATTAAACAGCCTGGTAAGAGGCAGCATGCAAGGCTTGTAAAACAGGGACTGAATGTTTAGCACAATAGTTACTGCCCTGTTATATTAAGTTCAGTACCAGGTTATTTCTTTCATTGGAGAAAGAGTGCAATGCATTTCCCCAGCAAAGCCTTTAGTTAGCTCACACTCCCACATCTTGAGAAAGCGAGGCCGCACTGCGAGCCTATATGTGTCTCCATAGTACAAAGTTGTTCCTTTGAAGCAGTTATTGAAGCTGACAGTGCGCTATAAGGGCTGGCCTGAAAAACCTCACCCTTATTGCAAACACATCTCCGTCAACTTACGACCTTGTACGGCTCGGTTAAACTCATAAGATCCATATTCACCCATTATAAACACAATTACATAATATGGTCTGTTCACAGTCTGAAAATGGAATCAGCTGAAGAATCCAGGCACTGTCAGAGTTCAAATGGAGCCACGTCAGACGAAGGCGAGCGATTCGCTGTACTGTGAGATCTGATCTCTGGATTGTTTTGGGGATTTCAAGATTTGCTCTGCGCTTCTTGGCCTTACAAGGAATTTCAACAAGACGGACAACATCTGAGAGCTTCTTATGCAGGTGAGGCTAAGGCTAGCTGGACATGAACCGTGGTGGCTTCTGTCACAGTTACGTAACCATCATGTTCAGAGGAAGACAAACTTCCTTTGATGAGAAATTACAGGTTCACAGTTACGTGAGCAGGGAGAAATGACTGAAACAGGCCCTACCCAAGTGGTCTTATAGGCTCCACTGTGACTACAGCTTTCTGAAAACATCTAGCTTTTAATTGTCAACGTCTTAAAGAAGTTAAGATTCTTATTCATTTTACTGCTGGATGGGCATCCAGCGAGTGCTAGTTTGGCTGAAAGAACAGATGGACATTCTGACAGTGCTGGCTCAGTTATGCTTGCTAGGTTAGCTTTCGCTTGGTTGTTAGCTTTTGCTCAGCACGTTTCTCAGACTTAAACATAAAGAAAGAGTTATCGCTGTGTGGGTGGGACAACTCCTATCATCCCTGTGATTTGAGGACCCTACTTTGGTGTGCATTAGCCAAGATCAGGATTGCCTCATTTTACAACTGTAGTGTGACTGGTTTGGTTACAACACATACACGTGCACTGCCACCAGCAGGTTTAATGAACGACGTTCAACCAAAAACACACCCACAACAAGCCAGCAATGGATTTTTTTCCTGGATTCCAAATATCCTATGTCATCAGATGCTTGCCTTTGAATGTGTCTAGAGCCAAGTGATCTCAAAACGACTAAAACACTTCAATCTAAAACGTTCCCAAAAGGACAGACTTCAGGCTTTAAGATGGCTGCTACTGCTGTTTTTAGGTATACTGCGTACTTCCATGAGCATTTCAAGGGAATAAGCTTCTATTACTTGTTAGCCACATTAGCCTAGTAGTTCTGAAACTGAGGAAGCAAACTGGGAAACATGTCTTGGCTGATTGACTACATTTGGAGTAAATCACAGGTTCCCAGCTCTGATCCTGGAATACTTTTGACCCACACATTTTAGTGTTTACTCTCCATTTATACACATTAAATGGGAATTCCACAGATTTTTCCCACATTCCTGCATATCAAATTCATTCAGAGTGATTTGATGTAAAATGTTCCATTCTAGAAAAACCTACCATTGTTCACAGCTCTTCCCAGTGGTGGTGATAAGATCCATACATCTGATAATTGTTTGTGAGGGCCCAATGGTGGGTTCAGTGTTTTATTACATACATCTATATCCTAAGAATAGCTCAGCCAGTTTGCATCAAAGTCCCTGTATTTACTGAATAATAAGCCTGGGATTTTAAGGGGTTAATGCCTCTAAAATCTCTTTTGCAGAATGTCATTACATGAAATAGTCAGTAATATTTTGCCTGATGCCTGAGAATTTCTTTTACGATAGTTTTGAGACTGTTTCCCTATCTCTGCAAAAGAAGTTATGGACATCGTTTAGTTGCCGTTCTGCAAAGGAAGGAATGGCACGTGCTTGGCCAGACCCTTCCTAGGCCCCTTGTTTGGATACACATGGGGATGTTTTGGGTTTTGGACTTCATAAAGCGCAAGCTTTTTTTCCATAAAACATCTCGTGTTGTGTAAGATAAATGAACGGAGTCTGGAGAACATATGCTGAGGCTGGAGTCACAGGCACCACATGCCAAGTGGAAAGGAACCAATGCTGGATTTATCATAACATAATCATTATGCAATTGTGTGTTGACTTACAGATGCCAGACAGTTGGATCATACATGCAATATACTATTCAAAAAGAATGGAAACGGTTAACTCTTACACTTTTGAAAAAGTTGGCTCTTCAAGGGTTCGTTAGTAAAGAAACGTTATATATAGAACACTCAAAGAACCCTTTGCATGATTAAAGGGTTCTTTGCAGGGTTCTTTAGACTGGTGGAGGATGTGTTGTTTATAGTCTCTTTCTTTCAAAAAGGGTTCCACTACTGATACAAGCAACTGAACCTAAAGAAGAGTGTAGAGGTCTAGAGTTATCGGTGTTGTTATGCAACACACTTGGTAGAACTAAAATATATAACAATGATTTCAGTGTCATTTTGTAATCAAATAATGAATTACATTGATTTACTTTCTGTAGCAACGGGTTCAGACTTTTGTTTTGATGTCAAAAAATGCCGAAAACCTGGAATGTATTTTTTTTCTTTCTGCAAAACAAGACTTTTATTAAAATTCAAATTGTAATAAAATATTTCCTTTTCTAATTACAAACATGAACCTTGCATGGATTTATAGCCAGAATATGAAAATTTTAAAATTCATATTTTTAGTCAGAATTTCTTGGCTTATTTAAATGAACTGTGAATAAGAATTAATTAAACATAAGTTTTATATATGTTTATATACACTACAACACTAAAACTATATGGATGTCCCTTCTAATCAGTGGCTTTTAGCCACACACACACACACACACACACACACACACACACACACACACCCACACACACACACACACACACACACACACACACACACACACACACACACACACACACACAGTGTTAACAGGTGCATGAAATCAAGCATATAGCCATGCAATCTCTACAAACACTGGCAGTAGAAAGGGTCAAGAGCTCAGTGACTTTAAACATGGTGCTGTTGTAGAAGGCAATCTTCCCAAATCATCAGTTTGTCATATTTCCTTACCTGCTAGAGCTGCCCCTGTCAACTGTCATTATTGCTGTTACAGTGAAGCAATAATGACTCCGGCTTCACGGCTGTGAAGCGCTAAGCCACACAAGCTAAATGACAGGATGGCCGAGTGCTGCAAGGCAGGTTTCATCAGTGAACATCAGTGACCATCCAGGGATTTGAATGGAACCCCTAGCCATATGAATGAAATCCCTAGCCATATTCCATAATCTAATAGAAAGCCCTTCCAGAAGAGTGGAGGCTGTTATAACAGTGCACAGTGGACTAACTCCATAGTTTCGTTATGAGGGTTTCAACAAGCATATGAATGTGACATTAAGTATGTGTCCACATACTTTTGGCCACATAGTATATAACGATTGTTATTATCGTTTCAGCTTTCTTCGGTCATGACAAGGTGACCAAAGAAGGCTCTACTTTGCAATGCTGGAGCAATGCCGTAGTCCCAACAGTGAGAAGATGAACAGGGATGTCCAGATGCTGTTGTAGAGCCCCGGATCACTGAGCCATAACCAACATAATGCAACATCAGCTAACACAAAGCCTTGAACAAATGCCAAACCAAACACTCCTGTATTCTATCGTGTTTAATCCTCCAGTTTATTCAACAGAATAGAACCTCTTGAATAACGATCCTTAAAAGGCACCAGTAGAAGTGGACTGAGCAAACTAAGTAAATCTCCGGTGACCAACAAAGACAGATAAACAGAGGAGACCATGAGCAGTCAGAATAGGATAATGTCAATGTTTATGCTTCACACAAAGTAAGCCTTGCCCTAGAAAAGATGTTCAATTGAAGGCTGAAGGTAAAACACGGTCGACTGCAACCTAAATTTAATTTACAGCATAATGCAACCACAGGAAACCAAAGGTGGGGTAAAGAGTAGAGATGGCATGATACCAATTTCCTTTCTGATACCCATATTGAAACCTTCAGCATCAGCTAGTCACATTCCAAAGTTTTAGTTATTTTTTATTGAAGCATTAGGGTAGACAAGATGTGGTACAGAATTGTTAATTGTGATAATTTTTGATCCCACAACCGGGTAAATTCCACCTCTGCATTTAACCCATCCGTGAAGTGAAACACCACATACACACCAGTGGACACACACACTAGGGGGCAGTGAGCACACTTGCCCGGAGTGGTGGGCAGCCCTATCCACGGGGTTAGGTGTCTTGCTCAAGGACACCTCAGTCATGGACTGTTGGCCCTGGGGATCGAACCGGCAACCTTCCGGTCACAGGGCCAGATCCCTAACCTCCAGCCCACGACTGGCCCAAGGAAGAGGTCCCACCGAAATTGGACCAACAGGTTTACAACAGGTTTCTTCTCTTTCTTCTGACCCTTCTGGTCCGATCCTTACATTTTTTATTAACCTGATATTAACCCTTTGAACCCTATACTTTTTGGGAATTTTTAGGGTCAATTACACTTACAATTGCAGTTATATTATATTTACATGTGACAGTCACACACGCCATGTGTTGTTGTTTCCAGGAGACCCTGGGCTACTCAGATAAGCCATTGTTTGACATGTAAATGCTAAGAGAAATATGACATCTTTTTTGAATTTGGGTCATTTCCGATCAAAATGTACCCAGCACCTGCCACATTTGGGATGTTTTTAATTACAGAGAGCTTGAAAACAAGTGCAGTTGTAGTTATCTTTTCAGAAATCGGTAGTCTGGAGTGTCTGTGAGCTGAAAGTGCCTCAGTCTTGATGGTGATTCATTCTGTTGGTTATTATGAGTAAAAATGACAATTAGCATGTCTTTTATTGATTTTCTGTCCACTTGGATTCATGCTGAGTGCTAAAACTCTGACACACAGCAAGACAGGCTTTATTTTTCATTGTTAATTGAGTTGAATATTTAATATCATATATTTTTAATACACAAAATCAATGTAAAGTGAAAGCCCTTTGTTTATAATCAGAAGGCTAAAAGCAGAGATGTAACATAACAGTAGTGAGTGGGGTTTGGGTGATTTTGGAGCTGGATCTCTGCCTGATGGACGGTCACAGGTAGATGATATATCATCTCAAATGAAGAGCTAAAAAGAAATAAGAAGAAATAAAACTGCTAGCATTACTGCCCGAGCAGTAATAAGACTGTAATGTTATCCACCACGCTATCTAATCACTAGAAACCAATTCAGTTCAAAACCTCCATTGAGTCTTGTATACATGCCCGGTTTTTACAATAAAAGAAACTAGGCATTCCGTCATTTGTGCCCCTGACTGCCAACGTTGTGTTGACCTGTTGATCAAAGTCACCACGTTACAGAGAGCTGTACAGACATTATCTGTGTTTTACTGGCCAGAGTGATGCACGCATCATAGATCACTTGGTGATGCGTACATTCGTGACAGGTCGAAGATGAAGTCTGGATGGACCTCATAGAACTCACGCTGACCCATGAGCCTGAGGCGAGACTGAGCTAAATCTCACTTAAATGGCCAAAACACATGTGCTGACCAAGAGGACCCATAACATATGATTCTTTCTATCTTTCTATCTGTCTATCTATATCTTTTTATCCATGTGTCTATAGATCTTTCTTTCTTTCTTTCTTTCTTCCTTTATTTCTTTCTCTATCTCTTATTTATATGTATGTTTTTTATGAAATAAAAAGATCTACAGATCTATCTATCTATCTATCTATCTATCCATCTATCTATCTATCTATCTATCTTTTTTCATTCATTCTATCTATCTATCTATCTATCTATCTTTTTTCATTCTATCTATCTATCTATCTATCTATCTATCTATCTATCTATCTATCTATCTATCTATCTATCTATCTTTTTTCATTCATTCTATCTATCTATCTATCTATCTATCTATCTTTTTTCATTCTATCTATCTATCTATCTATCTATCTATCTATCTATCTATCTATCTATCTATCTATCTATCTTTTTTCATTCATTCTATCTATCTATCTATCTATCTTTTTTCATTCTATCTATCTATCTATCTATCTATCTATCTATCTATCTATCTATCTATCTATCTATCTATTTTATCCATATATTCATCCATCGTTTTTCATTCTATCTATCTATCTATCTATCTATCTATCTATCTATCTATCTATCTATCTATCTATCTATCTATCTATCTTTTTTCATTCATTCTATCTATCTATCTATCTATCTATCTTTTTTCATTCTATCTATCTATCTATCTATCTATCTATCTATCTATCTATCTATCTATCTATCTATCTATCTATTTTATCCATATATTCATCCATCGTTTTTCATTCTATCTATCTATCTATCTATCTATCTATCTATCTATCTATCTATCTATCTATCTATCTATCTATCTATCTATCTACTTGGCAACCCAGAACAGTATCTCCCAGGACAAAGCAATCATAGTCCTCCTATCTGACATCTGCTCTTTGACAGTAATCCTGAAGACGAGCTTGATGAAGCTTCCTGTCAGCGCTGGGATATCCTGCACATTACTCAACTCAGACCTATGGGGAAACAGCTTCTCTGAGGAAGGAGCCTGATCTGGAACAAGTTGTAGCCTCCCTTACCCTCACGAATTCGATGATATAAGGACAGACGAGCCGGTCCGAGATCAGCGTTCTACACCCCCTGAGAGATACGGGTTATGAGCTGTTAGGGACAGAGCCACAATTGCTCTGTTTAAAGAGGCTAATGTGGACAGTCCTCAGGCTCTCAGTGGGTGATTGCTCAACCTGCATTTATAAATGTGTCCCCTTTGATGAAGAGATATGCCCTGCTTCTTTCTGCCTGCGCAGATGTTCCTGCTAAAAACAGGACACCCTTTCTCTGAGCCTTGTAGACGACCTTATGTTGGGCGATCCCACTCCAGCATGTGTCATCTCGGGACAAAAAAGTGGTCAGCTGAAAGCTAGTGCTCATCTTTACGGCATCCGGGGATGAAGCTTTCTCACCTTTTGCACTGACCCCTATTTGATGGCTAAGGTTAAAACAGTAAAATACTACAGCTCTATTATCGAAAACAGATGAAGTTTTGGACTTGTTTTCTTCCACTGATGTTTCAGAATTCCTGTGTTTTGAAATCTTCGAGATGTAAACAGAGATACACGCACAGCATTGTGTGGCAACATATTTCCACAAATTACCATTTCCAAAATTTCCAAAATTTTTTACCGTCATTCCATTCCATATAAAGCTCAAAAGACATCGGTTTTGGGTGGTAAATAAAATGGATATATTTGGGTTGTAGAGGTGGTGACCCCTGGTTCCCATCACCACCACTGAGCAGGACAACAAACCATTTCATAATAAACCACTCTGAATGACTATGTGTACATCTCCATGATTGAGTTATGTAGAAATCTTGAAAAATCAGTGGAATTCTCCTTTTGAGCATTGCCTGATGCTTATCTGGCCAAATATTTGTATTTTCTTTTATAGCTAACATGGCCACACAATGCATACTGCTTCAAGTATGTCAAACGCAATAAAAAAAAAATCAATCTTAGGTAAATATTCTAGGCTGCTAGTTAAGCTACAGTAAAATTCTCTCATTTCAACATGCAAATAATATGACATTATAAACTAATACATGTTGGCGAGCCAATTTTTCTTTTCTTTTTTTAATTGAATGATTTCACCATGTGTTTGATGTTATGATCCAGTGTGATTGACTGATCCAGCTTTTGGACTGTTTGCTATATGATATACAGTCGTAAGCACACGTTTGAACACCCCTGATTAAATGATGTTTTTTGTTGTTGTTGTTGTTGTTGATCTTGCAAATACAAATAAGTTCATCCTCTACAGGGATCAAACGCAAATATTCAAATTTTAGTGCACAGTTTTGCTTTATTCGCTGATTTTAACACATTGGGTGCGGAAAATCTAAAATATCTTTTCTGATGTGTTCAATTGAGCAAATAAACGGCAGTTGTGCATTAAAATGTGTTCAATTATTTTCACTTAGAAAAGCAATAGCATGGAATATGACCGGGGGGCGCCTAAACTTTTGCACACGACTGTATATTTTTCTGAATTTGTAGTGTTGTTAATACTCACCCATTTTTATTTGCTCCAACATTGCGTCTTTCTCCAGGTCTCACTGGTCACTTCGACACAGTACAACTGGTAAAGCAGAATGCTTCTATGAAAGATGGGACTGGACTTATAATAGCCACTTAATGATGCATTACAATATGTCTGGATCTGCCAGTAGCCTTGTCTACTGACCCCTACACTCTCTGAAAGAAAGGGTTAGGGTTTGTCAGAAAATGGCAATAATAACAATAAGTAGGAAATAATAATAATAATAATAATAGTCTAAAGGTTGTTTAGACTAAGAGTCCAAAAGCGTTTTGCAAGCTATTTCATCAACTTTGTGGTTTCTGTTGGAGAAATACAAGACTGTGGAACATATTACTGTACATTCTTATACATACAAATAATGTAACCACAAACTGCATATTTCAGCTCTTTGAATCTAAATCAAATGTAAATGCAATTCATTGTGTAAACATATATTATGTAATTACATCTACATAATCATGCAATATAAACCTCTTCTAAGGATTAACCACAGTGTACTTTTATGGTTTTGTTATTGTACAGTTTTCACTATCTGGTGACTGATTTATGTTTGGCCTGCTAGAGGTTGCAGGCAAAAAATTATAAACATAAACATTCTAAAAGATTTAGAAGGAAAATACACTAGAACATGCCATCTGCTAAACAAGTGTCTCAAATTTATAAGCCCCAACTGGTGGCACATGATACTCCATCATCGTGATCCTTCCTGTGTAGTGGTTTGTATGGTTTGAACAAGGTACACTGGCAAAGTACTAAAACTGCCCTTTGACAACACGGTTAGCCACAAACTGCAATATTCTAAACTCCGAAAGCCAACAAAAACACGTTGTTCTTGAGGCAATGCAGCCACATCCAAGGGAGGAACGCTTTTGCTAGAGTATGGTTTCATTCGAAGCAATGTATTTTCTCAGCTGTTGTTTTCCGCACCCCTGGGATTTTGGTTTTCCTCGTGGTATTTATACAGGAGATTTATGTTTCTGCCGGTGTGTTTCCTGTACAAGGTCTCCAATGCCAGCCCGTAAAAACGCATTTAGCATGAGGATGAGGTATGTTCTTCTTAATGTGTTCCGTCAATGCCGGCTGTTCGCACCGTATGTTGCCTTTATTGACTGTGGAGGCTGTGCGATGTCTCCTATTCATCTCAGGCACATTGTGTTCTCGGGTTTGTTCTGCAGGGTAGAGAGTTTCTCTGCATCGTATGGCCCACGAGGCTCCCCTTACTGCAGAGTTCTTATCAGCTGCACTGGCCGAGTTCAACATGTTGGTAGAAGATCATTGGTTTGAGGCGAGTCTTGCAGTCTCTTCTGTAGTAGTTTGGATGGGGAGCTGAACTTTTACAGAAATGTTCCAAGATCTTCCTGCTTGTACATACCATTTGTGTTTTGTATGATTGGCAGAAGGACAGCAAATGGTCAAGAAACAGGGTAGTTGGCCCAACATCACTAATTTTACAGGGAACACTAGCATCTATCAACTGAGGCACGGAGGCCCAAAGTGTTTTGTCATATCTAGCACACCTAAATCAACCCATTAATTAATTAAAAGCTTCTCGTTTACTATATCGGGTGTGTAGACTTGGGATAACACAAAAACGTTCAGAGTATGGGATCACCAGGACTGGAATTGGGAGCTCCTGCTCTAAAGCTTGCCTGCTCCTGCAGAGTTGAAGTGTAGCAAAGTTTCGAAACTCACCTGACTCAATTCAGCAATTAGTTATGAGGTTCCACAAGGTATGTTTGACCATCTGGACCTGGTAACTAATTCCCTGTTAGGGCAGAGAAAGCATCAAATGTTGCAACTCTCTGCACCATAATTTGATGCCTCTTCTTTAAAGATCATGTTGGATTTCGTTGCCCTAGTGAGATGGCGATTTTGTGATAGGGATCACTTCTTTTATAATTGATACTTTATGTTCAGGTGTTTTATCCACTTGGCAAACAAACAAACAAACAATAAATAGAATATAAAGAAAGGGCACTGACCACCAATCCACTCCAAGACTAAATCAATGCAGGCAAAGGCCTCTACAAAGTCCTCAGGGTACAATCTACATAGATCAGTCTCAAAAAATGGACACATGGTAAATAATTTGGCAGTGGACCACTTGGCTCTGCTACATCTGATGAACCGAGCAGAAAATCTCATCGTTCTTGTGCTCTTCAACACCCTCATCCATCTCTCTTTCTGTCTCCCTCACACTATCTTTCCTTTTCTTTTCCTCTCTTGCTCCCTCTTCCCCTCTGTCCTTCTTTCCTACTCATCTTTCATTCTTCCCTGACAGGCTGGTGTGCAGCCAGTGCAGGCCAGTTTTTTACGGTCATATGAGGTTCTGGAGGACTGGCGCACACTAACGTCCACTTTATAGCGCAGTCTGCTGGAACCATTATGGCCGCCATGGATACAAGCCGAGTGCCGTGCCACCACACCCCACGGTTCAAAGCCTGTTATGCAATAGCACGCTTCTGTACCTCGCAAAAAATACGATTTCTTGCTTCTTTCGTCTTGAAATGCCATGTTTTTTATGACTCACAAAATCGCGTATCACACATTTCTGGGCTGTTCCTCTCTCAGCTGCAGAGGTTTTACGAGGGCCCAGGTTTTAGTCAGGGAGAGGGAGGCCACTTGGGCCCCGGTGAGCATCCAGAAGAGGGAAACCTTGACAGATACCACAGGAGACTGCCTATACTGCAAGCAGTGAGATCATGCCTGAGGCATGCAGGGACACCGCAAAGAATGCTAGCCGTCCACACACACATGGAGTTTCACACATGATCCCCTCTTGAGAGAGAGGAAAAAAGAGAGCTCGAGAGAGACTAACAGTCAGTGAAGGGTCTTTTTGCGCCGTTCCATAGCTTAATAATTATCCAGGAGCATTACATAACTCTGAAAGGCCTCGCAGAGGGCTTATCTCGTTACGTCCATGCCAGAGATGCAGGAAGCACCTGAATCTCCGTTCCTTTCCCAAGAATTATGGCTTATCTCCATGCTGATCTCTCCACTCTGTATCAAGATAAAACAAAGTGTCCTCAGGGTGACATGCAATTATATAATGGCAACTCCATGTCAACATCTGTTAAAGAGTCTTCCCATCCTTAGCCTCGTTACTGAATGGAATCATTAATGTAAGCTTTGTCATTTACGATGTTGATAACTGTTAGTGTACAGGAGCAGGTGATGGAGGTGGATAAATCGTGGTCATAAAGCTGACAGTGGGAGCAACACAGTTTAGATCTTATTGAAAGGTCTGGATGGATGCTGCTTCCCTGGCTTGGATGCATCCCAGACTCGGCTTGATATCAGTGAGGTTACAAGCCAAAAAACACACAAAAATCATACAGATTTCATAATGTTTGGGCGTGATGCTACTCTCTCAGTTCCTCAACGCGCCCCCAACACATAACCTTTTCAGGAGGCAGCAGTCCAGTTGAAAAGCTTGCTGCATCAGTTCGCAGCGCGTTGCGAGTCTCAAAAGGTGCTTTATTAAAATGGGAATCATTATGAAGAAATTCAGTGCTGTTAAATCCAACAGTTTGTGAATGCTTGGACCAATCTCCACTTCATGGACAACAAAAAAATTAACTTGAAGAGTTGAAGGTCTATTAATTTGCTGGCTAAGTGATTGTTATTGGGCAAGCAGGACTTCAGGCCAATTCCGTGGAAGGTTTGGGGGTGTTCCTGCTGGAGCCAGAATAGCCGAATGTAGTGGAGTGTGACTGTTCTTGAGTAGCCTCTTAACCCCTTCTGAGGTACTTCTGAGGTATTGTTGAGCTTCACATGATGTTCAGCTCCTTCCTCCAGCGAAATCTCATCGATCATGCTTGAAGCCTTCCTGAAAATGGTTTACTCACATACAGGACCACAGGAGAAATAAGGAAAAGAGAGCACTAGAATAATGGAATTTGTGAATTTGTATGAATTTTAACAAACAAGGGCTTTCCTATGAATGATGTTATCCTGCAACACATTTATTGCAGTACTTTGGCAAATAATCAAATGCGCATATTATTTACACACCCCAAATGTATCAACAGGCCAAATAACAGACAGAAGTATAGATGAAATTTAAGCTTGCAGATGGCTGCTGGTTTTAGCTGTGCTTGCATTTCCATAACAGTATGTCAGTAACCAAAAACTGTATGTCATGCAGTGTCAGAAACACGCATAAGCAAATCTGTCTGAGATTCTCCAACAATGCATCAAATGTCTGATGATTTAGGCCTCCAGATTGTGCTGTGCTGACTGAGAAGGACAGGCGGTTGGAGATGAAGTGACCAAATGTACAGTCTACTCTCAGTGTAGCATCAATGATTTTAACAAGATTGTATAATATTATGTCTAATACTCAGTGGCAGATTAGGGTGATCAGGGGCCCCTAGGGTACATTTTCAATAGGCTCCTCAACCCCCCCACACAAACATTCACTGTTGACCTCAGTTTATTTCTTCTAGCACCAGTTTTGAAAAAGAAAATTTACCACTTGCATTGGTCACTGGCAAAGTCATTAGCAGTCTAAGGTCCAATCCCATTTCTTATACTTATTTTTTTCATCTACCCCTTCTTGTCGAGTGTCACCATGCCCCTTCAAACTCCAAACAAGAGGCAGTGGTTGAAATCTTCCTCTATGAAACGGGACCCTCAAATAAAAAGAGTATTACTTCATTAACAGCTACTAGCGCTGCTCTGTAGGCAACCTTGCCCGCCTGCAGTGACAGCAGAGGAGGGGAAAGTTCAGCTCCTCACTTCTGGGATTTTGTTATTTATTATTTACAATTATTTATTATCGCCCACCCCTAATTTTTTGGTGATATGAAGCTGAAGTCAGATACTTACCAACTTCTTCTTTGAATTTTCCCAGTCCACCTTAAAGGTGCAGCTGTTTTGATGCCTGAGGTGCCAGAATGCAACTGCTGCATTTAAGGGGGAATGGCAAATTTGCTAGCTACCTACCAAGACATCAGCATACTATTGCATATTTTTATGCTTGTTATGAAGAAAACAACCATAATACATAGAAACAACATTACATCAAGAAAATACTCATGTTTGTGGATTTCTTTGGTCACTTGTGCTGGTTTTCCTTTTTTTTTTTTTTGGAACACTCTGTTTGGAGTGTGTCTCAGAAAAACACCAGTTTAGAGGGCCATGGAGCCCTAACACTTCACTCTACCCCTCTATCTCAACAACAATCACAACAAATAGGACACCCTACCCCTAGGCATGAACATGCAAAATGGAGGGGTAGGGCTAAGTAGTATGGGAAAGGGGTGTGAAACAGGGTTTAGCCTGAGAGTGAAATGAAACACTGCCCTTCTACAGTGAAAGCAGTATCTTCACTTCCACTTAGAAAAACAAGTGTGGCACTGATGGAACATTTAGAGACCATGCATCTTGCTAGGCCTAGAGCTGGAGAACCCTGATTTAGAGCTTTCAGACATCTCACACACGTGTAAGTGTTTGCATTAGCTTCTATAAACTTGGCAGTTCAGCATGATCATCACTCAGTTACAATGTTTTGGTCCCAGTGCCCCAGTTTGTTAAGACAGGCTGTGCTCATTATTCCTTCGATAATCTCAGTGTCAGTATAAAGCATTTACAAAAAGAAGGATCGTCCAGTGGTCTTGGAGGAAGGCCGTTTGACAGTCGCAGCCAAAAATGGAAGACGCTGTTGCCGAGCGTTAAAGTGTTAATCTTTTATGAAAGAGGGGTCTTCAACATTGCTGTGCACTGGTGGGTAATTCATGGGTGCAGCAAATGCTTCTTGGTTGCAAACTGGAGCAAAAATAGACTGCAATCAAAGTGAAAATGTGTGGCCAAATCATTCAGGAAAACCGTAGCTGCCACACTCTGTTCTCTGTTTGCCTGTCGAGATTAAGTTTTTCGCACATTTGAAACAAGCCAGCTGAACGGGTGACTTGAGAAACGTCGGAGCAAACTTTCCACCCGTGTATGGGGATGTAATCGCCGTGGAAATAAATATTTGCACTGGACCTGCAGCCTCTGGGATGGCTGCTGTTACTGTTTTGTCGGGATGAGAGACTACCATGTAATGAGAACGACATTGGCAGCAGCCTGAAGATGTAGGATTGGGCGACATGGCGATCATCTTATCTCTTGTTGATATGAAACATCAATAAATATTATAGGAATTTCTTAGCACTTATTCTGCGTTTGACTTGAAAGTGGGAATTCTGAGCTTGGAATTGCATCATTTTCAACCTCCGCACTTTTGTGCTACAAAGTGGGCAAAATACGGACACCACCATAAAAGCAGGTATTGTAAAACAGTGAACCAACAGCTGTGTGTTCACTATGTTGACTAAGCTTGAGCACATCTTTAAAAGTAAAGAATGCTGTTGCAAGTGAATGGCTATACTTCACTCTCCACTCCCAGCCAATAAAATCATCATTTAATGTACTAAAGTAGCTACTGTTTAGTATTCAGTACTTTGCTGCTAATCCTGGATTGAGGAATAGAACAGCATAGAAGACGCCACAACATGCAATCCCCTCAAGCCTGGCTTTAGTATTAATTAGGCAAAGGGGCTAAAAGAGCACACCTTACTTCACCTAATGAATCCCTGCTAGAGAAACCAGCACAGACCAGCATATGTTGTATTTTGGATGCTGGTATGCATGACCCTGCTGGGTGACCAGCTAAACGTGCACCAGCCCAGCACTAAACCAGCAAAAACCAGCTTAGACTGGAATGCATGATTGTCTATGGTATTTTTTTCAGCAGGGTCGGCTGGCATTATAGGCTCATCAATTTTTATAACATCACAGCTGCCTTTATTTAAGCATTACCATTGCTGCAGAGAGCTTAGTAGTCTGGATATATCATAGCCTACTATAGCCTACTACCCAAATGTGTTAAAATGAACAGCAGCACACCAACATTTTGTAAATACAGAGACAAGATTTCCCATCATGA
The DNA here is from genome assembly GCF_015220715.1 of Pygocentrus nattereri. Taxonomy (NCBI): domain Eukaryota; kingdom Metazoa; phylum Chordata; class Actinopteri; order Characiformes; family Serrasalmidae; genus Pygocentrus; species Pygocentrus nattereri. The sequence goes on from NC_051235.1 coordinate 7,329,093, forward strand.
AAGCAAATAAAGTTGTAAAACACCCAGTTCATCCAGTCACATTAGTATGTTGTGCCACAGAACATGAAGTGATAAACAAAAAACAATAGGTAATGTTCACAACAGCAATAATGATATTACTTAAGTCCCGGTACACCATGGTTATGACCACATCTATTAAAATCAATCTTTGACAAGCTTTGAATGCAATAAGAAAAATGAACCACAATGGAAACCTTAGAATGTAGCTGTATGTTAGGCAATGTTGACTGAAAGGCCAGGAAATCCATGTAATTCCCACAAATGCAGTTAGACGGGCAGGCTACCTCACCAAAATAGCTACACAATACTCAAACTGAGGGGGCATTGCCCCTCATGGCGCCTGAACCTCCCAACTGTGCAGCAATGTGCTTTTGATTAGCTATGCGTAATCTTCTGAAGCCTGGGCCAGGATACTGCGCCTGAGGGACGGAGATTAGGTTTAAAATGTCAAGCGCTGGCAGCAGCACTCTGGAGAGTACAGTAGAGTAGGTCCCCAAGTAAGGGGAGAAACCTCACACCGAGATAAAGCAGCTGGCTTTCCCAAAAAAGTCTGATGGCCATGGGTTCACTTGAACGAACTTGACTTGGGGAGTTACTAACAGACAGGCCTAAAGGAAGCCTTGAAAGCAACAAAGAAAAAGCAAAAAATAAATAAATAAATTCCAGTTTCTTATCGATGCTTTCCATCACTCAGCACTTTAGATGGAATCAAGATTGCCAGCAGCTCCCTCGAAGCCTCAGGTGCGGGGTAATTTACACTCTCCCTTTCAACAATAACTCAATGTGTCCCTCCCTCAATGCTCTGTTCCCACATTGTTTTGTCTCCTTCACTACCGTCACCCTAACAACCTGCTTCTCGCATAATTCTGCTCAACACCACAGAGGGAAATTCCAGCCATCACAATCAATTTGTGTTAAAGAAATCTCACCTGCCATCGCGCCGTATGGAGTAGATATTCTCAAGCAACACGTGTATATAGTCACCTTGAAAGGATAGTGTGATTGCAACCAAACTACCACTCTAGGTTCAGTCTCTGCAGTTCAGAGAAGTTGTTTTACGAGACTGCAGGTGCTTCGTCCTTGTAGGAAAGACAGACAAATGGATTGAATTACACCCAGTACCAGATACAGTCCCAACCATGCTGCCTTTAGCTATGCAGCACAACAAAATGGCTCCAAGAACAAGATGAGGACTGACACCAAAGGGGCCTGCCACCTGCTTTCCATTGGATGTTTCTCAGAGAGGTAGAATGTTTCTCAGAAAATATATACCGTCCCCAGTGCAGGAGGGAATGTGTATATGTGTCTAACGTCTCAACATTATATGGTCTACGCCAGAGGTTTTCAAACCAACCCTGAGGGATGGTCCCACAGATGGTCCACAGTTGGGTTAAAATAAAATGTAGATACTTCAAGTCTCTTAGAGAACTATTATGTACAAGGTAGCTCTTCCTATTTAGGTGCCAAGCTCTGCAATCACACCTGCCCAACTCTTGCCTCTTCTCATGGTTTTTCTGCAGATCAGCAATATGATTCCCCCAGCAGCAGTTCAGACCTCAAATGCCCATGCAAATTTCCTATTGCCATTATAGCATGTCTGCTGTGTCAGAGACCTCATCAGCAAGTCTGTTTAACATGACTTAACATGGTTTGAAGCAAGTATGATGACTTAGGCCTACAGTTTGCACAATGGTACCTGGTCTTCCCAGATAGCGAGAATATAATGGTCCACTGGCTTAGTCAGGTCAATACCCCACTGACTGTTTGTCCACCCTCGGACCACCCAGATGATCACCCTGCATACATTATTTTTAATCTCCCCAAACAGATTTTAATTGCACACAGACTTTTATTTTAAAAAAAATAAACTTAGACAAATATTACAAAGAACTGAGAGAGAAATAAATGAAGACTAGGCCTGACATAAAATGATTTCACAGAAATATGTTGTTGCTGGCACTGAACTAGATTAAAGTGATTTACTAAAGCAATTTACAGAGTATAACTAAAGAAAGGAAGGAAAGGAAAATCAGTAAACTGGACTGTGTGTGGAAAATGAGTGAGCATAAGTGGAAGTCTAATACGCTGCTTAACCACCATCCAGAAAACGCTGAGCAAAACGCCAGTGGACCGCCAGCTTTGCCATCGGTGGGCCGACAGTGGTCCACTATCCTCTTGCTATCAGGGTTTTAGAATCTTACTTGCTTGTTAGCTTCATTAACCTTAAAACTATGAAACCAAACTAAACAAGCTGATTGGGTACATCTGATGAAGAAACGTATTTCGTTTTTTGTTTGTTTGTTTTTTTAGCCAAACAATTCTCGCGAGGAAAAAAAGGTAATGCAGTGGTAGCATCAGACAGCCCTGTCATATTTACACAATACGGTCGTTTGATCTTTGCTAACATGACTAAGCGTGTTTTAGTGGGTTTTCTGTTTCCCAGCTCGGAGGGTTTCCATCAGAAGCTGCTAAGACTACTTTAGCTGTAGGTAACAGAAGACGGCCCTCTACACAGGGCTCATTGTGCAATTTGTTTAAAGATAAAAATCTGCCAGTCTTCCCTCCCCTCTCCCTCTCCCTCTCACTCTCTCTCTCTCTTTCTTTTCTTCCCTTCACAGTTGAGTAAATGGCTGGTAAAGCCTTGCTGATGGAGAAGTGCTTGGTGAATGATGCAGAGAGAACGTGAAGTGCAGGAAAACAGCCATGAGTGGTGAGTGCTAAGCTATTACCTAATATGTGAAAAAAAACCTACACGATGGGCACCACAGTGTTTTCATGTACATAATTTTCTATACATTATTAATTCAGTTCAGTGATACAAATGTACGGTCTTTAAAAATGATAATAGAAATATTTTCCATACTAGGCATGCGCCTTCTGGCTAACTTTAATGTTCGAGAATCCATAAGAGCTAATGCACAAAATTCAGCTAACTGCAGGAGAGGGATAGGCCAAACATAAATAAATAAATAAATAAATAAATAAATAAATAAATAGTTTCTGGTATTTGGACGGTAAAAAATGAAAAAGGTCAAAAAATGCAAAAAATAGCGGCGCGTGGCGGATCTTTCAGAAATAGCCAAAGGAAACTGCTGGGTTCTCATGTCGGGTGAGTAATGGACACTGCCTCTTCAGATGAGCTAACAGAGCTAACCAAAAAATCAGATGGTGCTGAGGACTTCTACACAAGGTTTTTTCTCATCAGTGGAGGATGTGCCAGCATGAGTTCATCAGAAAAATATCCTTTCACTGTTTCTGGACTTCACTAACATTAGCTAGCATAGCTGGTCTAGTCAGCAAATGGGCTGTTGCTGCCTTAACAGGGTCTGATAGTGCGCTCACATAAAAAAACTCATACTATTTTAGCATTTTCTCGATTTTGTTAGCTTATATATTTTTTGTGCCGCCCTGGAAATAAACCTAATGAATACCTGAATAGCAATTTCAGTCAGATACTGGCGCCTTGAACGGAAAACAGCCTCCAAAAGCTCAAACCCATTGTTTTTAATGAAGTTTTGATGTCGACACACATCAGTGCTGACACTCCACGACGCTCCACGCCAGCGGTCCGTTACCCTGAACACCGTTCAGTTTCTCAGTCACTGTGCACTGAGATTTACACAGAGAGAGGCAGCCAGTCTCTTACATAAACAAAGCTAGCTAGCTCAGTTACCTCAGCTAATGTTACTAGCCTAGCCTTTCTCAGCTCTTATCTTTCAGCTTCAAAACATAGTGAGAGAAATACACTTAAAAACATCTTATTTTTCAAAAACAGCCAAAGGAAATCGGTTTACATGTTGGATGATTAACAGAGACTTCCTCTTCAGATGAGCGAATGTGCCAACAGCGCTAAATAATGAATCTCTCAGCTACATTTACCAGCCTAGCTTTTTTCAGCTTATCCTTCAGCTCTGAAACCGTGAGTGAGAGGAACACATTTGTGAAGAGCTGAGTGTGGTAAGTGATGCTTAAAAGCTTTATTTCATTCCATTTATATGAGCAGGGTGTAAAAATGAACCTGCCCTTTATCAGCTCTCCTGTCGGAAGTCTGAAGCAGCGTTCTGCTACGTGACATGACGCTGCATATATAGGCATAGGAACTGACGTTGAGCTCTATTCTTCTTTTTTTTTGGTCGAAAACAAAGCTGCTAAAGCTAAGACGTGAGAGCTGTGAGGAACAGCAAAGCAGGCCAGGAGCTGAACTAACAGTTAAGTGATACTTTATTAAATTCCACCTCTGCACACTAGAGAATAGACACACACACTAGAGAATAGACACACACACTAGGGGGCAGTGAGCACACTTGCCCAGAGCGGTGGGCAGCCCTATCCACGGTGCAATCAGGGGTTGGAGAGTCTTGCTCAAGGACACCTCAGTCACGTGCTGTCGGCCCTGGGGATTGAACCGGCAACCTTCCGGTCACAGGGCCAGTTCCCAAACCTCCAGCCCACGACTGCCCCAAGTTCATGATGAAATTAAACCTAAAAACAGGAATTAGGAGCTTATTGTGAACAGCTGAAATGGAACTGAGGAAAAAGTACTACCATAGGTTTTCCTCACATTGATTTGAGTTTGAGTGAAAGTATTAGCATTTGGAAACACGTTATTCCAGTACATGAAACCTAGCTGCCCACCTCTATCACACACACACACACACACACACACATTTAGCCTGGTCCAGGTGCTGCAGTGGGAGTTTGTGTGTCTCTTGGAAGCACTGGCCCATAAACGGGGGCTTGTAGCAGAGGCACGTGAGGGGAAAGAGAGCAGTAGTCCAGACACGTGCTTGTGCTTTTGCTTCTCTCTCTCTCTCTCTTTCCCTCTCCAACTTTTCCTCTCTTTTCCTCTACTCCACCATAATGTTTGATGCTATATTTGGAGTAAAAATAAAGAACACTGGCACAAAGTTACATTTCTAAAGATGTTTCTCTCCTAGCATGTAGCTTTTGGTAGTTAGCCGAGTGCTAACAGGGTAAAGAGTACAACATCAAACCACAACACAAACACGAAAGGCCTGTTCCCACCAAGTATGATTCATTTGGACAAAAAGAAAAACCAATGTTACAGCAGTGTCACCTTCACACTAAATCCAGTGCGTAGAAGATGAAAGAGGAAAAAGAAACGGATTCTTTGAGAAACAGCAGTTATGAACTCTTTAGCTTTTACTCTTATGCACTGTGCTGGACTATGCACACACTGGGTTCTGACCATTCCATTAAGGCTCTGCTTCTGCTTGCTGCTCCTCTCAATAAAAGGAGCAGTATCACTGCTGGACTGAGATTAGTCCACCAATCAAAATATCTAGCCAACCCTGTGGAGGCCCTGTGGGGGTCCTGGCCACTGAAGAACAGGGTAACGAAGTATGCAGAGAAACAGATGGACTACAGTCTGTAATCTGTAAAGTTATTTGCAGAGGTGGAGGTCTCTTCCTTCATCGTTAAATGGTAGAATTAATATTATAAAAATGGACGTTATGCCGAGATTTCTTTTTCTGTTTCAGACTATTCCTTTATTTTTGCCCCAAAAAATCTTTAAAATCTTGGACCAGGTTATAGACTCTTTAATATGGGATGGGAAAGTTCCCAGGGTGAGGAAATCAATATTATAGAGATTTTAAGTCTGTGGGGGATTGACGCTGTGGTACAGAGGCTGGAGACCCACTCCTGTCCTCCAGTCTCTGTGTGGGCTTTTCCACTTAAGCCTTCTGATTTCACGGATAATAACGCTCTCCACCCTTCGCATTTGGTTTCAGTTCAGATGTCATTTTAAGTTAATGTCACCTTCGTCCTTGATACCTATATTGGATAACCACTTATTTTCCCCAGCTTTGAATGATATGGTCTTGAGCAAGGGATCAAATCTTTTCACAGTCTTTATAGAGCTGGAGACTTTTGTAGCTTCTCTCAACTAGCAGAAGAGTTTAACTTGCCCTCTTCACATTTGTTCAAATTAGACATTGTGCTTCTTCCCCTTTTCTAGACTATAACCGCCTTCCTATCGAACAACCACTGGGCAACATTCTAACTCTTGATGCCTCTCAGAAGTCTCTTAGATCTAGGATTTATTCACAACTCATGGCTATAGATGTTTTCTCCCTTAATAGGATCAAAAGTGCTTGGGAACATGAGCTGGGCTTTATCTTTATGGAGCAGTGGTGGGCCAAAAAAATGTATTATGGAGTTCACAGATCCCACTTATCAAAATTTGATCCAAATGTCAGAGATAGATGTGATGCTACCCCATGTAATCAAAGTCATATGTATTTTTTTTGCCCTTCTCTACAAAAAAAATGGTTTGAGCATTTTCAGATCATGACCAAGGTTTTAGGTTTTAACGTTAGTATGAATCTCTCTGTTGCAACATTTGCTTTTCCCACTGATCTGCCCCCACCCACTAGTGTTCAGTCGGATATCCGTGCATTCACATCCTTATTAGTGAGACGTTGTATTTTATTATTGTGGAAGTCCTTAAAACCACCTTCAATTGCACCATGGCTCCGTGACGTTATACATTTCCTTAAATCGGAATTAGATTCACAATTAAAGGTAATACTGCTGCTTTTTAGGCTCAAAGGACTTCTTTTCTTTTGTATTTTGATGTACTGCAGGTTGTGCTGGCAGACTGAATTTTATTTTTTTCCTTTTTCTTTCATTCCCTTTTTCCTCTTTCTAAGATAAGGTTGTTTTTATCATTGTATTGTTTGGAAAATCTTGGTGTTTTGGTATGTGTATGAGTGTGTGTGCTGCCAGTGTATTGAGATATTGGAGGCTATTTATTGTTTATCATCCTGTTTTTTCTCCACTTATTTGATGTATCTATTTGGTTCCTCAAATAAATAAATAAATAAATAAAAAGAACTCCAAAGTGCATTTCTTTATATCCATAAAAATCCGACTTGGTGTGAGTGCAATACGATAAAGGAAAACTCATTTGTGAATGTCACGATTTGGCCCCACCCAGTCCAGTCCATGTGCGTTTGTTTTGGTTTTCTAGCCCAGCCCCCTTGTTTAATGACTCCACCTGTGTTTCCACCTGTCCCTCGTTTACCCTTATGTATTTAAAGCCTGTGTTTTCCCCTGTCTGGTTACTGGTCTTTGTTTGTACTGTTCTGGTTGCTCTGTTTGGATGTTTGATCGTGCTTGTTTGATTCTGGTTTGTCTGTCATGTCTGATTTTAGATCTCTCTGTGTTGGCCATCTGACTTTGGATTTGCCCACAATAAACATCACTTATCTCCGCATATGCGTCTGCGTTCTCGCTCCCCGGCGTTACAGTGAACCTGTGATTAACGCTTTTATTAATTTTAAACTTCTAACTAAGTTGTAAATAAAACTGAAACTTTGCTTGTGTGTAAAAAGTGATTTCAGAGCCACTCGTTCTCCCTGATGGAAACTGTTTACCTTCAGTGTTTTGTGATTATGATCATTTTAATAGACGTCAGCATCACTCATTAATGACGTTCTATTAAAAGACTGGTTTACCAAGAGAGACGCTGGAGGACTTTCACCTGAAATGAGTTCATGAAGCCAGTCTTGTTATAAAAATGATAACAGGACCAGATCAGAGCCAGAATTACTCTTTTAGTACTTTTACTTTATACTTAAGTACATTTGAAGGGAAATACTTTAGTACTTTTACTCAAGTGGAGGTCTAAAGGGAGGAACTTCTACTTTTACTGGAGTAATATTTTACCTTGGGTGTCTCTACTTTAACTCAAGTGTATGGTTTGTGTACTTCGTCCACCTCTGTTCGACTGTAATAATGACCCATATTATGTATTAGTGATGACCACATGTTAATGCAGGTGATATAGTGGCTAGCATGTCTGTCTTGACACTTGGCTGACCTAAGAGTACATTTGAAGGCAAATACTTTTGTACTTTTACTCAAAGGGAGGAACTTCTGCTTTTATTGGAGTATATGATTTGTGTACTTCATCCACCACTGAAAATCGCAGAGTGCACACACCTCTCCTTATGCATATGCATCATACCCCAGTAACCCTAATTGCTGGTGACAGCATGCTAAGCATAGATAATGCCATCTGTAGCACAATGCACTGTGCTAGTGATCACACAAACAATTTGACGTATCATCAGTTGCTGACATGCTATGTAGTCTTCCTGGTACACTTCGTATGTTACCATTTCTATGTATGCTAATGTTACCTAGGGTGTTTAAAGGTGAATTTCACCAACTCTTTTAAAAATTTCCACAACTCAAGTCGTGCTGAGTGGTTTGATGTGAATTGCATTGTTGAGAAACATACTAACTCAGATGTCTTTACATTGGTGGTGATAGAAACCAGAGGTTGTGACCTCTACAATGCAAATTTAGCCATTTTATTTCCTATCCAAAGCCGCCAGCGAACCTGCATGTGTCTTCTGTGTTTTATACGTCAAGTTTATGATGGTAAAATAGAGGTAAATCTGAAAAATTTGCTCTCTTTGGGGACTATTTTGTCTTGTATCAACCTGCATGTATCCCTCCCCCATGAGTGGATTTTTTAGAATTGTAATTTAGGCCAAAATCACAAAAATCTATCCTTGTCTAAATGTCTCAGGCATCATTTCCATTGCATGACACAGCTTTCTATGAGGAAGCTTTTAGAGGCATTCAACTTTTCAGACGTCTGGTTCCTATCACCACCGCTGTGAATTATTCTGGTATGTTTCTCTATAATGGCACATTAAACCACTCTGAATGGCTGTTTACAATTTAATTATGCAGAAATTTTGAAAAGTATCAACGTTTTGAGGGTGCAGAACTGAACTAGGCACATGCTCACATCACTTGCTGGTTAATGTCTTCTTCACTGTTATTTTTCTGTAGGATACATGTATAGGTTGACCTGTTGCAATACAAATTGATCCTGAAACAAATGCTCAATTGAAAAATAGGGACTGAGGCCTTCCAGAAAGAATGCTGGTGGAAGAGAGAGAGAGTGAGAGAGAGATACTCCAAGCTGTTCATTATCATTAGTGCAGTCAATGCAGATGCAGAGCCCTCTAGAGGCAGGAACGAGTCACCGCAGGCTTCAGCAATGAAATGCATACAAACGCACGCAGCGCATCATTTCAAGAGTACATTTTTTACTTCCAAGACTTGCACCTGTCTGGGTTAAAATGCAGGCAGGTGAAGACGCTGCATGTGTTCATTACAGAACAGTTTCACCTTTAACAGCTAGTGACAATGTCACACAAAAGGAAGAAGTGGATGACTGAGTAAGTGAGAGGATGAGTAAATAGTTGAGGGAAGAAGTAACAGAGTGAGAGATTGATAGAGTGACTGACTAAGTGAATGAGAGACTGTCTGACTGAGTGTTTGACTGACTGACTGAGCAATAGAGAGATTGACTAAGTGAATGGGTGAGTGACTGAGTGATTGATAGAGTGAATGAGTGACTGAGTAAATGAGTGATTGAATGACTAAGTGACTGCATGAATGACTGAGTGACTAATTGAGTGATTGAATGAGTGACTGATTAAATCATTGAGTGAGTGAATGACTGGGTGAATGAATGACTGACTGACTGAGCAAATAAGTGATTGAATGACTAAGTGACTGCTTGAATGACTGAGTGACTGATTAAGTAATTGACTTAGTGATTGAGTGAGTGAGTGAATGACTGGGTGAATGACTGACTGACTAAAAGAATGATTGACTGACTGAAAGACTAAGTGACTGACTGACTGACTGACTGAATGAGTGATTAATTGAGTGACTGACTGAATGATGAAGTGACTGACTAAGTGAATGAATGACTGAGTGAATGACTGACTGAGTGAATGAGTGAGTGAAAGATTTAGTGAGTGACTGACTGATTGAATGATTAAACGACTGACAGACTGAATGACAAAGTGAGTGACTAAGTGAAGGACTGAATGACTGAGTGAGTGAGTGAATGACTTGACTGAGTGAACGAGTGACTGACTGACTGACTGACTGACTGACTGAGTGAACAAGTGACTGACTTAATGACTAAGAGACTGACTGACTGACTGACTGACTGACTGACTGACTGACTGACTGGCTGGCTGGCTGGCTGTGTGGATGACTACAAAAATAACCTTGAGCTCCCCTTTCATGGAGAGTCTTATAAAAGTCCCCAAATATCCATGAAACCACACACACACACACACACATACACACACACACACACACACACACACACACACACACACACACACACACACACACACACACACACACACACTATATAACTGTACACACCTGTGAGGTGTGAGCTTGTGTGTGTGTGTGTGTGTGTGTGTGTGTGTGTGTGTGTGTGTGTGTGTGTGTGTGTGTGTGTGTGTGTGAGATTTGGGGAACTGGGGCAGACCATGAATATTACTGGTTGGCCTTTAGAAAGTAATGAAAATGCTGATTTCGGCTAGCGCACTGATGGGATACTGGTTACACTAATTGTTGCCATATGGCAAAAATGTTCAATCATACCAAAGCACCATCAAATCAAATGTTTCTGTAAAAACTTATTATTTTATTATTAAATCTTTTTTATTAAAAACCAAGACCAAACAAATCCAATTTATACTTAGTAAAAATGTAATATTCATAAACATTGTAAATTAATACATTTTCAATTGGTATTTGGAATATATGGTAATAACAATACCATACTAAGAATTCCTGCTCGTGTGATGTCATAAATTATTTGTACTTATAAAGTAAAAGACCCTTTTTCACACAAGTAAATAGGAAAACACAGATTTTAGATTTACTGCTTATTGGTAAAATTGAGATAAAGTAATTGTTGCCATATGGCAACACCGTGTAATAGAGGGTTAAACGCAAGGCACTGTGATCAACAAACCAAATGAAAAGGGCTTTTTACAAGTGATGCATTAAGTAAAGGCTTTAACACAGTAAATCTGATTTAATTTCTGCAATTTCTATTTTAAATATCAATTTATTTAAACATAAACTCACTGGACACTTTATTAAAGTATGAACTGAGCTCAAAATAGTGGATAGTGATGGCTTTGGCCTGACCAGAGTCCAGATTTAAATTCTATAGAGAAAATCTGGTCTAATATTAAACACAAATTAGCTTGACAGTGTTTTTCAGCTGTTTGAAGCCATCAATGCTGACTTTTCCTCCTGTAAAAGGCTCCAAATTTACCCACAACACGTTAACATTTAAAGGAATTGAAGTAAAAAGCCGTTCCATACTAAGTTTCTTTATCTATTTAATGATTTCTTGTTAAAGGTGTAGTATATGCAGTGTATGTAACACAACTTGCATATACTTCAATTGTAATTAACTGTTTATTTAATCATATAATAAGTATAATTGACATACATCTATGCCTACATATTCCTTTCTGTTCTACAGTAGAACATCTTAGGTTGCAATGAAGTTGACTTAAGCCATTGTTAACCCTCTATTGCACGATGTTGCCTCAGGGCAACAAATTAATTTTCCTCACTTTGCAATGACATTATACGTATTTCAAGACAATGACACGGTTAACAATTAAGGTACGAGTTTGAGTCAGTCAGTAAAAAGCATGCGCTTTGTCTGTCTCTTAGTGGGAACTTTTAAACCTCTTTTTTTGAACATTCAGTATAAATGTTTTTTTGCGAATTTGCAAAAATATGTTTGTTGCCTAGAAGCCACATTGTGACAGTGGAATTGAGCCAGTCACAAGTGAGGTCTCACCACCTCAGGGAACTCGACTCTATATTACTTCTTTCCATTGTCGCACAATGTTACCTCAAGGCAACACACCCCAAAATGACCCCAGCACATATTATTATTATTATGATGAGTTTTTTTTATGTTTTGGAATTTAATAAACAGGTCCGAACAAATAAATCAAGGACCATTTTATGCAGGAAAAGTGAACTGAATATTATTTTTCATTTGCTCTCATAATGTGAATTGTACGAACAGACTCTGACAAAGACTACAATGCCCAGAACACTAATGGGGATCACATGACTGATGACGATCATGCGCCAGCCTATCACCGCTCTACTACTAAGTACTTGCAGCTGTGTTTGTTTGTCACATGTTGGTTGTAGATAGCTTATAAGCTCGGGCTTTAGAATCGGTCAGTACGAGTTATTCCTTCTCTGTGAACGTACTGAGCGGATATTCCTGATGGTATTTGATGTGTTTGACCTGTTGCCTGTTTACTCCCACCCTGTCTCATCCCATTTTGCCTTGGACTTTTGCTCTGTGTGTTTTGACCTTTTGCCTGTCTTTTGACTACGTTTTCAGCCTTGATCCTGCTTCGCCTTCTGGTTTTGACCCATGCTTGTTATTCGACTACGTTCACCTTGAATCCTAATACATCCAATACTCTTGGTTTTATCCGCACACTTCTGCATTCTGTTGACTCGTTACATAATGCGTGCAGTAGAGGGTTAGGATAAATGTGTCTACTACATTTACATTTATGGCATTTTGCTGACGCTCTTATCCAGAGCGACTTACAATTTGATCATTTTACACAGGTAGGCCAAGGTGGTGTTGGGAGTCTTGCCCAAGGACCCTTATTGGTATAGTGTAGGGTGCTTGCCCTGGTCGGGGATTGAACCCCTGGCTACAGCGTAGAAGGCAAAGGTGTTAACCAGTACACTAACCAAACATAACCAATAGCTAGTTAGTTAGAGTTATATAACTATAACGCAACTAAAATGTACTAAAGCATACATTAAAGTCATTGCTTAAAAATATACTTTTATTTATGTATTTATTGTGTAAGCGTATTCCTTTACAACATGCTAAAATGTGTTACTTCATGAATATACTTTTTGAAAAATGCATAAAAGTACATTTTATTCAATACATTTAAAACATTTTATTCTCTGATATAAGTGCATGATTTTGCATGTGGTGGTTGTTATTAAATGTTCTGTGTTGGCACACTTTAGTGAAGATGTCTGTGTGTTTGATGTCACGATGACTAACTTGAATAGACTTAGTAAGAATTAACATATGACCTAAACTGTTGAAATCTAAACATTACAGCATTTGTCCTGCCAGTGACCAGTAATAGTAACATGACACTGTCACGTTACTGGACATGACTGGTTGTAGAACGTCATAGAAGCATGTACACAAAGAAAGACAGAGGGAAAAAAAGAGATCCTGCTGTGCTCCACCTAATCCAACCTGAGCTGAAACTCAACCTCAGCAGCCAAAAGATCAGTGTTGTCCTTTTGTTTTTTAGGGAAAAGCATTTTTCATCATGAAGAGGAGCCAAACGTCTCTGAAACCACGAAAAGTTCAGGATTTCATCATCCTGCTTGCATTTGTTTCCCGACAGCTGAAGAAGAGGAGGGAGTGATTCACAGTCTGCTTTTGTCATTCGCTTCGTTTCGCTCGCAGGTATGTTCCTGGAATCAGCGGCGCACATGTGCAGGGCAGCGCAGAGCTTACGCAAATGCTGCGTGAGCTAACTGCCTCCTGAAAGGCCTTCAACAGCCACGTAAAGCTTCTCTACGTCTTCTTAAACTGCTGCATCTACATCGTCATTGGACGGCTCAACACGCTTGGAGGAGAACACTAACTGCTAACTCTGTTATGTCAGCTGACAGATGCTGGCGCTAGTTGAATAAGCTTCAAGGGTTCTTTAGTAAAGAACTTTTTGGAGATTAATGGAGAATGTACAAGGGTTCTATATAGCACCCAAAATGGTTCTTCTGTTGTTACAACACGCTTAAAAAAGGTCGTGCTTTAGGGTCCTTTAGAAAAGAAAATGGTTCTGTATAGAACCGTGAACACTTAAAGAACCCATGGCATGATTAAAGGGTTCTTGGCCTCATAAAAGGGAATGTGCTGTATGTGGTTCTATATTCTTCTATTATTACAATCTCAAGCTTATTCTTACCAAAAATGGTTCTATATTGTACCGAAAACAGTTCTTTGGCCTGCAACAATAGTGAAACCCTTTTTGGTGCTATGTAGAACCATCTACAACAAATTCTCTGTCAATCTGAAGAATGCTTTCACAATCCAAAGAACACTTTAATCATGCAAAGGGTTCTTTGAGTGTTCAAGGATCTACACAGAACATTTTCTTTACTAAAGAACCCTTGAAGAACCATGAGTGTTGTAACAACAGAAAAACACATTTGGGTGCTATATAGAGCCCATTTCAAAAAGGCTGTATATAGAACTATCTATAGCACATTCTCTGAACAAGGCTTTGATGGTGAAAAGAATCCTTTAATCATGCAAAGGTTTCTTTGAGTGTTCTTGTTTCTATGTATAACCTATATGTATGTTTCTATGTATAATATATAATTTTTATTAAAGAAGCCTTGAAGAACCTTTTATTTAAGAGTGTTGGAGCAATAGAAGAACTCTTTTGGGTGATATATAGCACCCATTTCAGAAAGCTTTTATTTAGAACCATCTACAGCACATTCTCCCTCAATCTAAATATTAATCATGCAAAGAGCTCTTTGAGTGTTCATGTTTTTATGCAGAACAATTTTCTTTATTAAAGGACCCTTGAAGAACACTCTTTTTAAGTGTGTACCCATCCAGAAAGGTACACTATATTACCAAAAGCATTCGCTCGTTTGGCTTCACACGCATATGAACTTGAGTGACATCCCATTCTTAATCCACAGGGTTTAATATGATGTTGGCCCTCCTTTTGCATCTATAATAGCTTAAACTCTTCTGGGAAGGCTTTCCACAAGGTTTAGGAGTGTTTATGGGAAATTTTGACCGTTCTTCCAGAAGCACATTTGTGACATCAGACACTGATGTTAGACGAGAAGGCCTGGCTCACAGTCTCCGCTCTAATTCATCCCAAAGGTGTTCTAGTTCAAGTTCTTCAATACCAAACCAGCTCATCCATGTCTTTATGGACCTGCTTTGTGCACTGGTACGCAGTTATGTTGGAACAAGAAGGGGTCATCTCCAAACTGTTCCCACAAAGTTGGGACCATGAAATTGTTCAAAATCTCTTGGTCTGCTGAAGCATTAAGAGTTCCTTTCACTGGAACTAAGGGGCCGAGCACAACTCCTGAAAAACAACCCCACACCATAATCCCCCCTCCACCAAACTTTACACTTGGCACAATGCAGTCAGACAATTACCGTTCTCCTGGCAACCACCAAACCCAGACTCGTCCATCGGATTTCCAGATGGAGAAGCGTGATTCATCACACCAGAGAACACGTCTCCACTGCTCTAGAGTCCAGTGGCGGCGTTTTACACCACTGCATTTGATGCTTTGTATTGCGCTTGGTGATGTAAGACTTGGATGCATCTGCTCAACCATGGAAACCAATTCCATGAAGCTCTCTACACTGTTCTTGAGCTAATCTGAAGGCCACAAGAAGTTTGGAGGTCTGTAGTGATTGACTCTTTTGCCGACCTCTACACACTATGTGCCTCAGCATTCCGCTGACCCTGCTCTGTCATTTTACGTGGCTGACCACTTCATGACTGAGTTGCTGTCGTTCCCAGTCACCTCCACTTTGTTATAATACCACTGACAGTTGACTGTGGAATATTTAGTAGTGAGGAAATTTCACAACTGGACTTGTTGAACAGGTGGTGTCTGATCACGGTACCATGCTGGAATTCACTGAGCTCCTGAGAGCGACCCATTCTTTCACTAATGTCTGTAGAAATAGTCTGCAGGCCTTTATACACCTGTGGCTATGGAAGTGATTGGAACACCTGAATTCAATTATTTGGATGGGTGACTGAATACTTTTGGCAATATACTCTATGTGGAGCGACATAAAGCAGATTGTGTGGCAGTGCATTCCGGACATTTTTCAAATTAAAATGCAGCTTTAAAAACGGCAAGTTTAAGAGAGTTTAAATGCAAAATCTGCATTTGCATTTTTGTGTCTAATGGCTTTTGTCACGATTGGCCCCTCCCAGTACTGTCCATATGTTTGTTGTTTATATTCCCAGTCCAGCCCCCTTGTTTCATTACTCCACCCCTGATTGTTTCCATCTGTTTTCCACCTGTCCCTCATCATCCTTGTGCTATTTTGCCCCTTGTTTTTGTTGGTCTTTGTTGGTTGTGTTTGATTGTGCTGGATGTGCTGGTCTTTGTATGTTTGATTGTGCTGTATGTATTGTTCAAAGTGTTTGATTCTTGTTTGAGGTTCTGTGTTTCTGTTCGTCATGTGTGTCCCGCAATCTCTCTGTGATGGCTTACTGAATAAATCTCGCTTTTCTCAGCATGTGCATCCGCCTCATTGCTCCACGTTACAGGCTGGAAAAAGTTAACATGGATAAGCAAAGTGATTTTGAAATTTCATTTTAAATGAGCATGTATACATGCACTCAATAATCTGATCATAATCAGATTTCTGCAGTTATCAGATTATTCAAATGGTCATGTAAACAGCACACTCTGATCTAGAAATATGATTATGAAATCAGATAACGAGAGCTAGATTTTAGCTCAGTAATCAGATTTCTCAGTGCATATGAACCCTTACTCTGATTTCTTTCCTATTTCTTAGTCTGTTCGTGCGGGAGATCAGACAGCATTACCCAATATGAGTGAGCAACAGTGTTGCGAGACGCTGCAAGATCTTTTTGGAGAGGCACTGAAACCGAACATCAAATGAAGGATTTAAATATTTTTCATCTTCTAGATGACGTATGTTCATGTTTTCACACAAAGCTGTGATGTTTTAAAAAAGAAACGGCATAATGTTCAAGTTGTACATTACGTTTACGTCATGTCTTCCTCTGTGAATTTGTTGGTTGGTTGTAAAGCAGAAATCCTATTACTTCCTGACTCATGTAGATACGGAGTTTCCCCATTATCTGATTTCTCAAGAGTACACAAGCATATTGATCAGATTCCTCACAGAACCCATTCAGCTCTACTGAAATTAAAATGTATTTGTTGCCCTGTTTGCTGTTGCATTTGTATTGTCAATGAATCACTCCTGTTAATCAAACGTTGTGGGTGGGTGTAACGTGGAGCGAGGAGGTGGACACACGTGCTGAGACAAGCGAGATTTATTAAGGGCAAATCCAGGGTCATCGTCGTAACAGTCCAGGTTCAAGTAGCCAATACGGAGAGATCGGGGGACAGACATGACAGATACCAGAATCAAACCGAATGAGCAGAGCAGAACAAACAGAACATCCAACACAGCAGATAACAAACAACCAACATACATCAAACAGTACAAATCAAACAAAGACCAGCACTAGACTAATGAAAACACAGGGCTTAAATACTAGAGGGCTAACAAGGGTTGACAACACACAGGTGGAAACACAGGTGAGAATAATCAGGGGAGGAGTCACCAAAACAAGGGGCCGGACTAGGAAACCAAAACAAATGCACGTGGAAGATCAAAACACAAAACGAACATATGGACAGGACTGGGAGGGGCCAATCGTGACAGTGGGACAGCAGCAGGGGCAGGTCTCTAGAGCTGGTGATGAAATAAGTCAAAACTTTTGTGGTACTAGATGCTGTTTTACAATACAGAGTTAGCCAAATTGCAACCACTGCTAGTAGAATTTAACACGTTTTAACCAGGTCACGGATAATTCTGTCCAAAAACGGTTTCCTGCTGTTTTGAGTGGAAGTTACTCTCCCATGTGAAAAAATATATATTCAAATAGTGTTTCTCAAACATATTTCTACAATACATGAAAATGACAAAACATATATTTTAAAAATATATTTTACCTGCATTTTCCAAATGTATTTGTCAAATATATTTTGCAATGTATGAAAATGAAAAATGTATTTGCTAAATATATTTTCAAAATGTATTTTAAAATTTATTCCAAACGTAAGGAGCCCCTGAAGGGACATGGTGTATTTTTTTAGGTAAAAATCTGGTGCACACCAGATACTATCAAGTGAGCACCCAATACTATGTGATAAGTACTCGGGTACTCATAGTATCAGGTGGTCACCACATGGTATCTTGACAGCACTCTCTTGATAGTATAGGCTGCTCACCACAAAGTATCTGGATAGTACTTGATAATTTCAGATGTTCACCCCATGGTATCTTGACAGTGCTCACATGATATCATCAGGCACTCACTTAATAGTGTTAGGTACTCACCACAGAGTATCAGGTGCTTACTACATAGTATCTGGTGCTCACTTGATATTATTAGGTGCTCACATGATAGTATCTGATGCTCATTTGATAGTATCAGGTGCAAACTTCATAATAAGTTTCAATTGCTGTCAAAAATTTGCAGCCCCCAGTCAAACGGCAAATGATGTGTGCTGTTGGTGTTATAAGCGTAAATAACATCCTCTATAGACATATTTTAATATTTTAATACACAATTACTGTTTATTAGCTGAATCTAACATATTTGGGGAAAAATGAAAACAAAAAATATGGCCTCTGCAAAAGTTTTGGCACATTTTATACTGTAGGTTTCCCCCCAAAAAACATGAACCAGCAAAAATAGCAATGGTCCGCTAAAATTGGCAGAAAAGGCCATTTTTAAGTGTATGTGTGGGAGTTGAAACCTTTGTATATGACTGTAAGTAAGCAGTAAGAGCTGCAAAGTAATTAAGCAAATACAGAAAATATTACAATTTGGCTTTATTAGAAAATGGACACTACAATATAACTGGACTATAAACTCAAATAAAGCCAGAATACGTACATATAACGGTGTTTAGCCTCATACAGTCATGTTGACGTTTATACAATTTACTGGAGAATTGTGAATCCGAAAAAAGAAAAGAAACACCTGTATGGACTTTGCACCAGTTTTGTGTGTTTTAGAAAAGTAGAAAAGCATAAACTACAGCAAAATATTCAAATAAAAAAAAAAACAACATTTAAGCCTCTAAAATAAACGTCTGCTATAATGTAATTGTCCATAGATTATGCATGTGTTCTATATTCTGTGCAGAAAAAAATGCATCAAATGTTAAACAAGCACTTCATTTATACAACTTACAACTAGCATCATCAACTAGAATCGTTCTACATGCTTCAAATACACATCACAGTTCAGTGTCTTATCAGTCGATTGCTTCCACTTTCATACCTCAACACGACAGCGTCCCCCGAACGCAGTGAAAACAGCAACTGACTGATCCGAAAGAAGGCACTGACAAATGAAAAGATTGTGACTGGCCCCTCCTCCAAAATAAACACAAAATTAAATAAATAAACAAATCCACAGAAATGGACCAGGAATCCCAGTGATTAAGAGTTGCTTGGACTTGACCCATGATCTGGTCAGGGAAGACTGTTCAAACACCCCACCCTGGCCCACAAAATTGGAAAACCACCTGTCAGTGGAAGCATCTTCACCATTTTCCAAAACAAAATAGAGATAAAACACATCAAAATCAAAGAAAAAGTCCATTTTCAACTTCGGAAAAGTCCATCATTTAAAACCTTAGCAACAGAAGATGTTCCTCCCTCTTGCATGTGTTCAAGACCCAAGGCAAGTTTTCTGAAAAAGGCGGAGGCAACAAACGTAAACAACGAACAGTGCTAAATGCTATTATTATTGACTTTTTGTGTAAAACACAATAAACACTGAACACCTAGGAATACTTCGACATTTGACATTTTTGTGCTAACATGTAGACTAAATAATAAGAACCAGAAGAGCTTCATCAAAGCTCTATGCAAAGCAAAGCAGAGTGCCCCCAAATAAACGAAAATAACTATATAACTGCTGGGGTTAAGTTTCTACTATCATTCCTAGACAAATGTGCACAATTTCATAGCCTAATAATGCTCTTATTTAAGTTAATCAACATGATATAGACTATATGACTATCATGTCATGGTATGACTACAAATAGGCTACACTTTAACCGTCATTTTTGTCAAAAGATTTAATTAAGACAAAAATAGAAAGTTGATGTTGGTCACAGATGCAAATATAAAAACATTTTAATATCATGATAGCACTTCATCATAGGTTTTAAATCATTTGTATAAAGCTGTAAAAACTAAAACATTTTAGATGTGTCCAGAATGGTGAAAAAATTCCGTAGAAACATAGAGAATATCCAGAATGTCTCATATTTCAGTGGTCAGCAAATTATGGTAAATGGTCAATTAAGAAATTTTCAAGAAAATTTGAAAAGATCACAAACTTCAACAAATCCGACCTGAGCCACTTTCATATGTGGTCCTAGATCGGATATGTCTCCGATTCGTGGCCATGCGACATTAACATGATGCTCAGATCGGAATTCATGTGCTTTTTTTTCCACTGCATGTGCGCCATCATTCAGTGTTACTCTGGCAGCAGCGCCGATCAGAAGTTAAAGCAACACATCTCACCTTTTCCTCCGTCGTCTCGCTCTAATAATGACGCTGAAAACGAGTGTGAGTTATCATGTCAGAGAAATCGGATTTGAGCAATGGACGTAGCTTTAGTTACTTTTGGATAAATTATTAAAAAAAGTGATTCCAAAATTTGTAATGGCAGTCTCTATATACAATACCTGTATATACACAAATGTACATACAAAATAGATGAGAAATGATAGCAATGTGTACCTTATTGTGGGCAGCGTGGTCAGCAACTCTGTGTGGAAGAACTCTCTCGTCTGAGGTCCAGCACCCTGACCACATAACACACAACAGCATCTTCTTAAGTACTGTATAATTATACTGCTCTATAATACCTACTGTACACTTAAGAAGCTTCATAATGCACACTGAATACTTAGGAAGTGTTATAATACACACCGAATATTTAAGAAACTTCATAACACACACTAAATACTTAAGAAGCTTGATAATACACACTGAATACTTAGGAAGCATCATAATACACACTCAATAATAAGTTTCATAATGCACACTGTATACTTAAGAAGCTTTGTAAGACACGTACATAAGAAGCTTTATAATACACACTGTATATTTAAGAGCTTCACAACACAGTGTATACTTAAATAAGGTTCATAATACACACCAAATACTGTGTCATAGTGTCATAATATGTACTGAAAAATGAATAAGACTGTATGCTTATTAAGCTTCATAAGAAACATACTATATCAAGGTACTATATCTTAAGATGATTTGTAATGAACACTCTATAAATAGTATAAATGAAATAGTATATACTTAAGAAGCATCATAATACACAATGTACTTAAGGAGTTTCATAATACACAACATATACTTAATGGCTTTATAATACCCTCTGTATACTTAGAAGAAGCTTAGTAATTGACAACGAATGCTAAAGAAGCTTTATAAAACACACTGCCTCTTAAAGAACCTTCATAATGCACACTGTATACCTAAGAAGCTTAATGATAAAGGTTTCATCACATGCACTACATACTTATGCAGCTTCATTGGTCACAAGGCCTTTATTTTTTCACTGAAAGCCGAGCTTCAGAGAGTCTGCACAGCAATGACTTCCTGACTCAGTAGTGTATAAACAACTAAAACCTGTCTAGCAGATTTCTCCTTCTTCCTGTAGCTCTGTGCATCGAATCCTTCTCCTCAACTCAAATCTCAGGTCAGCTACAGTTTACTGTGGCCTCCTGGGATTCAGTCATCACAATCAGAGCGAGTGTGTGTTCTTGACTGGTAGTGTAGTTAAACATTCCCTCTGTGCCAGTCATAATACTCCAGCCTGAATCTGTCCCCCGTCTGGAACCTTATACACCTTTCTTAGGCAGCAGAGCCGCAGACAAAACAAGCGTCTGGATGCGTCCACCAGACCATTGCATTGTACCAAGCCTCTCTGAGGGGAACTAATCAGTGGCCCTCACTGATACACACATACTTATTATAAAGTTTTAACCTTATAGTAAGGATCACATTAATGATTACTAAATTAATACATATATTAACCACTTAATAATGGCCAAGTGTTAAGAAAAACTTTAGGCACCAAAAACTGGCAAGATAGTTAATAACAAAATGTTTGTGCAACAGAGTTGACCGCAGAGTATCAAATAACTCAATCACGATTAATAAACTAGAATTAATGATTTCGATTTCTTCCAGTTTTGATTATTCATATGTCACTTATTTAATGATTAACAATTCAAACACCAAATGTAACTATTATATAATTATTAACAGTCATTAACAATGTGTTTACTATTGGGTTGGTGTTTATTAGAGGCTGTAATCATAAAGTGTTGCTGAATTTTTACAGGTTTTATTGTATGTTTTAAGAATTCTGTGAATGAGAAGTTATTAAATGATAAATATTATACTGCAAGAGACCATTCTTCATTTACTTCATTTACAGTTATAAGAAAATTAGGTACAAGATATTCATTTTTCAGCATCAGCAAAAAGAGGAAAACATATTTAAAAGGAAATTACAGAAAAGCCTAAACAACTAAATATAAAATCTAATTTATCACTATTCAGGGATGTTGAGGTCTGGACTTTTCTATGTGAAAATAAGTTACATCTTCTACAGAGAACAAACCTCAGCACATTTTATTGCAAAATTATGGCCATAACATTAAAACCACCTCCTTGTTTCTACACTCATTGTCCATTTTATCAGCTCCTCTTACTATACAGGTGCACTTTGTAGCTCTACAGTTACAGACTGTAGTCCATCTGTTTCTCTGATACTTTGTTAGCCTGTTCTTCAGTGGCCAGGACCCCCATGGACCCTCACAGAGCAGGTAATATTTGGGTGGTGGATCATTCTCAGTGCTGCAGTAACACTAACGTGATAGTGGTGTGTTAGTGTGTTGCACTGGTACGAGTGGATCAGACACAGCAGTGCAGCTGGAGTTTTTAAACACTGTGTCCACTCACTGTCCACTCTGTTAGACACTCCTACCTTGTCAGTCCACCTTGTAGCTGTAAAGTCAGAGACAATAGGTCATCAGTTTGTGTTGGTCATCCTCTAGTCCTTCTGTTGTCCACTGTTTGCTGGATGTTCTTGGTTCTCAGTCCAGCAGGAGACACTGAGGTGTTTAAAAACTCCAGCAGCACTGCTGTGTCTGAGCCACTTAGACCAGTGCAACACACACTAACACACCACCACCATGTCAGTGTTACTGCAGTGCTCAGAATGACCCACCACCCAAACAGTACCTATTCTGTGAGGGTCCATGGGGGTCCTGACCACTGAAGAACAGGGTAAAAGGGGGTAACAAAGTATCAGAGAAACAGATGGACTATAGTCTGTAACTGTAGAACTACAAAGCACCTATAGAGTAAGTGGAGCTGATAAAATGGACAGTAAGAGTATACACACACATACATACATTAAACACACACACACACATATAGATACACACACATAGATACACACACGTACATACACTAAATGCACTCACACACACACATACACACACACACACACACACACACACACACACACACACACACACACACACACACACTCTGTCTCTCTCTCTCTGAATAGTTTCCTACAGAAGAGTAATTGAATTGAATGGCGGTTAGACACACTTACACTTGGTGCTGCCGGACAAAGTCCGCAAACTGGCGGTCTTTGGCGTAGAGCTCAAGAATCCGAATCCGATCCTGGATTTCCTGCAGCGAGAGACAGAGAGAGAGAGAGAGAGAGAGAGAAAGTAAGAAAGAGAGGGCGTGAAAAGACGAGACCATTACATAACCATTAAGGTCATTTGTTAGCCCCGAGTCAATCTCCCGCTAAATCCGGCTCCCACCCACATGGGATGTCTAGACTTAGCGCTTGCAGCACGGCGAAGGTGAGGGACCGTGTCACATCAGGGCAAGACGAACAAACAGCACATAAAACTCAGAGCAGGCGGTGGGGCCTTTCTTAGCAAGTTAGCGGTCAACAGCAACCCCGGCTATTACATAAAGACCCTGTGACTTATCCTCACAGTCTCGTTCACGCCAGTCAAGTGAGGATAAAGGGGACCCAGCGGACGTAGGAGTTTGTTTTCTGTTTCATTTATGAAGGCAAGAATGATGAGGACGTACAGTCGTGTGGAGAAGTTTTGGCACCATGATATTAGTAGACGTTCTCACACGTTTCTGACTTGAACATGTTGTGCCATAACGTTTTTTTTGCAGAACATCACCAAAACATATCTTTTGAACAGAGTGCTCAAACTTCTGCACTAGACTGTATGCTGCCTATCCAAAGCTTGTTAAGTTTGATCTCCGCTGAAGTGAAGAAAATGGTTCTATATGGAACCATGAACACTCAAAAACCCTTTTGGTTTGTTAGAACCTTTTTTTGAAGATCCCTTTTCAAAAGCGTTCTATATAGAACCATATTCAGCACATTCTCCATCAATCTGAAGAACCCCATAAAGTTGTTATGTGCTGAGTGTCGTCTTACACAATTAAAAAAAGTTCTTCGAGGGTTCTTAAGAAAAGAAAATGGTTCTATATAGAACCATGAACACTAACAGACCCCTTTAGGTTCTGTGCATGGAGAACGTGCTGTAGAGGGTTCTATATAGAACCTTTTTTGAAGAGGGTTCTATACAGCAACAAAAAGGGTTCTTATAATGTAACAAGCCTGATGTCATAACAATAGAAGCACCCTTGTCGGTGCTATATAGAACCCTTTTCAAAAACGTTCTATATAGAACCATATAAAGCACATTCTCCATCAATCTGAAGAACCCCATAAAGTCGTTATGTGCTGAGTGTCATCTTACACAATTTAAAAAGGTTCTTCAGGGGTTCTTTAGTAAGGAAAATGGTTCTATATGGAACCATGAATGCTCAAAGAACCCATTGCATGATTAAATGGTTCTTTGCATGGAGAATTGCTACATATGATATGATATATGACAAAGTTTAGCCCAAACTTTGGCTTTTACTTGTGAGACCAGTCAATTGCACTGAATTTATAGTGAGAGAGAGAGAAAGAGAGAGGGGGAGAGACAGAGAGACAGAGAGAGAGAGAGAGAGAGAGACAGAGAGACAG
Source organism: Pygocentrus nattereri (assembly GCF_015220715.1). NCBI lineage: Eukaryota > Metazoa > Chordata > Actinopteri > Characiformes > Serrasalmidae > Pygocentrus > Pygocentrus nattereri. The sequence continues at coordinate 7,353,974 of NC_051235.1, forward strand.
AGAGAGAGAGAGAGAGAGAGACAGAGAGAGAGAGAGAGAGAGAGAGAGGGAGGGAGGGATGTGATGATCCAGTGTTTTTAATGAATGACGGACAAGAATAGTTAGCGCAATGTTTTTTGAGGGAACATCTCAGGTCGCCAATGACCTTGACACAACACACATATATACACTACCCTGTAGCCTTCAACAACTTCATACACGCACACGCACACGCACACACACACACACACACACACACACACAAATGTGTAAGATATAACAGCTCACTTTCGCCTTTTATTAATGTGTTATAACTGCATATTAATGATTAATGTAGTGTTTATGACCTAACTAGTAACCATTAACCAACTATTATTAAACTATTCATAAACACTTTATAAGGGTAGTCTTATTTTAAAGCGGTTCTGATGTTTCTAATAAAGTGGCCAGTGAGTGGAAGGACAATGTAGGTGTCTAATAAACTGACCAGAGAATAGCCCGGCTTCCTATTTGAGAAGTAATTGCAAAGCATTGTAATTGACTTTCAGCACTGATATAATGCAGATAGGACTGTCACAATGAACGTGAAATCATATTACATTTTTCCTCCATACTGTGACGTATTTGAAACATGATATCAAGGAGAGTCTCTTAGCTAGCTGACGTTACAGCACTTACAGTTGTCTAGGGCAGATCTAGCAGGGCAGATCTAGCAGGGCAGAAATTTTTACAAACTGACTTGGGGCAAAGGTGACATCCTATGACAGCCACCTTTATCAAATTTAAACTCACTGAGCTCTTCAATGTGACCCATTCTACTGCCAGTGTTTGTCTATGGGTGGCATATGGCTATGTGCTTGACTGACTACACCTGTTAGCAATGTGTGTTACTGAAACACTTGAACTCAATAATTAGCAGGGGCGTCGACATACTTTTGGCCATATTGTGTATTACTGGTTTCTAAAACGTTTCTGTCCATGATCACTGTAAGAAGACAACTCAGCGCCATGGGTCTGAAAGGATGTGTAGCTGTTCAAGAAGAACCTCACTGAGAAAAAGGAGATGGACACATCAAACAAAGAAGCTGAACAACGGACTGACCACCCCAGAGTCCAGACCTCAATATCACCGAATGGGTTTGGATTACCTCAGAAAATGATCAACCAACTTCTAAGACTGAACCTTTTGAAAAACTGAAAGCAAGTCTAGATATCCCCTGTTTTCCCTCTGTCCTTCACACACACACACACACACACACACACACACACACACACACACACACACACACACACACACACACACACACTGTGTCCACTCCAGCCTTTTCAGGGAGCTCGCTGTTCTCGTACATGTGCCATGCACGTCACCCACACGCCTGGCCTCACCTCTTTGGTGAGCTCGCTGTTTTCATAGATGTGTCGTAATTCTTCACTGCTGAAGTCACTGGACACGTCACAGCTGGCCGTGCTGACCGGTGCGCCAGAGTAGCGCTGGTTGTAGCGGCTGTAGCCTGAGTTCACATCACTCTCGAACATGGGGTTGTACTTAGTGGCTCTCTCCAGGGACGGCACGCTGTCAGCATGTCTGCAGGAGAGAGAGAGAGAGAAAGACCGGTCAGCTTATCTCCAAACATCATTTACTAGCCGAACTCCAAGAACACTGCTGTGAAGGCACTAAACACCTCAATCAGTCTTTACATAATTCACAAGCGTCCAAATGAAGTGGATTAGCCAAGACATGTTGAGTATGAAGTTTACTCCTTTTTTTCTTTAGAAAATTTTGACAGATTATTTCTAAATAATGTTTTTTGTTTTCAAGATTATGACTGATTGTCAAAATAATGATTTATTCTCTGGAGATGTTGATGGATTAAGTCAAAATGTCTTATTCTCTGGAGATTTTGGCTGATTTTGTCAAAATCATGTCTTAATGTTTGGAGAATTTGATTATGTCAAAATAACATCTTATTCTCTGGAGATTTTGACTGTGTAAAATATCTTACTCTCTGGAGTTTTGACTGATTATGTCAAAATAACATCTTATTCTCTGGAGATGTTGACTATGTCAAAATCATGTCAATTTTCAGAGAATTTGACTGATTATGTCAAAATAACATCTTTTTCTCTGGATATTTTGACTGATTATGTCAAAACAATATATTCATTCCTCTTCATTTCTTTGACACATTATGGTTTATGTTCTCAAGATTATGCCTGATTCTATCAAAATCACTGCTCGCTTTCTTGAGATTTTGACTGTTGTGTCAAAATAATGGCATGTTATCGCAAACATTTTTGACTGATTATATCAAAATCATGTCTCATTCATTCATGTCTCATACGCAACAGAACACTTACACAATACCACATTATTACACCCTAAATCATCAAACACACATACGAATGATTACAGCTGACTAATGTTTGGCAGCTGAAACACTGTAGCATCAGCTCCCAGCAGCCAATCCACTGCACTAATTTTAAGGCAAAAGTTAAGGCCACACCCACTTTTCAAAGCCTCTACATCTCAAAAGCGAAAAGTAGTGAGAAAATATGATGAAGTTAGGTAGACAAAGACAGGCCCTTATATGGTTTCTACCACTATGTGATTTATAGTTTTGTGACGATTTTTGCATTCAATTTGCACAGTGCTAATTGGTGGGGCATATGCTTGCATTACTTATTAGCTACATTAGCCTCAAGCAAGCACAGAAAGAACTAAAGAGAGAAGCAGAGGAAGACAGAGGGAGAGAGAGAGAGATGAGCGGTGGAAAGAGTGAGATGTTTATCCAGTCCTGTTGCCTGCAAGCTGATTTGGGAGTGTCCCGCCTCTCTGGCCAACTCGCCCCACTCGGGCCACTGTGACGCAGTTGGGCCATGATGACCTGCTGAGCGGCTCTTACAGATCCCCCACTAAGACGTTACATCAACTACTGTCTGCTAGGAGCTCCCTCGCTACAAAACACATGCACACTCACATGAGCACCTTGTCATCACGTTTCCATCATTTCAGTGAATTCAAGATTCAATGTTTGAGGCCACACAATAGGATTTGATTCAAGTTTTGGGTGGAAGGGGGTAAAAAAATTAAGTTCAAGAAAATATTACATTTTGAATATATAGAAAGTAAGAAATTTTTATTGTTTTCTGAAAAATATATGCCCATTTTAAATTTGATGCCAAAAACACATTCCAAAATGTGGGGAAACTGAAAGCTGGTAAAGTTGTATAATGCTAAAAAAAAAACACATAGTAGTTGATGGGCAACAGGCCTTGATTATTTCAGCGAGACGATGTCAAACCACATTCTGCATGTATTAAGGTAAGTTAACACCACATACACACTAGTGAACACACACACACTAGGGGGCAGAGAGCACACTTGCCCAGAGCGGTTGGCAGCCCTATCCACGGCGCCCGGGGAGCAGTTGGGGGCTAGGTGTCTTGCTCAAGGACACCTCCGTCATGGACTATCGGCCCTGGGGATCGAACCGGCAACCTTCCGGTCACAGGTCCAGCTCCCTAACCTCCAGCCCACGACTGCCCCAAAGTACTCTCCCTGTCGGGGAATCGAACCCCCGGTCTTCCGCATGACAGGCAGAGATCCTGTCCACTATACTAACGAGGACAAGGCATTACAACTTGATTGCTCCGAGTCTGATCCACTCAGACCAGAGCAACACACACTAACACAGCAGCACCATGTCAGTGTTACTGCAGTGCTCAGAATGATCCACCACCCAAATAGTACCTGCTCTGTGAGGGTCCATGGGGGTCCTGACCACTGAAGAACAGGGTAAAAGGGGCTAACAAAGTATCAGAGAAACAGATGGACTACAGTCTGTAACTGTAGAACTACAAAGTGCAGCTGTACAGTAAGTGGAGCTGATAAAATGGACAATGAGTGTAGAAACAAGGAGGTGGCCACGATGTTAGGCCTGATAGGTGTATGTATAAGCATTAAATACAGTGCAAACTAAAAAAAACAGCAGTGAGCAATTAGGAGATGAGCCAGTGAGCTGTAATGAATTAAGTTCTCTGATGGCAGAAGGGAAGAAAGTATTCCTGAAGTTGTTTGTTTTGGCAATCAAGAGAGAAGGGCTTGAAAAATGAGGTGTCCTGGTTGAGAGGGGTCGGGGTCACTTGATGTGCAGGGTCTTCACTGTTGGGATTTTGCTTCTGATTGTATTTGATGCCTTGCCCACAATTTGTTCCAAATTCTCTTCACCATGTGAGCCAGTGTTTCCATACCAGACAGATAATGGATGATAAGAACGAAGCAGATGATACTAATAGATACTGATAGATGTACTAATTACAGTATCACTATCTATAGGCCTTAAAAAAACACTGGCGGTCAAAAAGAATCCTCCCTTATCTCACGTATTCAGTAAGTCAAGACATAGTTGGGTTTTTTCTTTAGCCTGATTTCATACAGTGAAACTTTCACACAACTTTATGATGCATGGACGGAATGGAACGCCTTTGAAATGCTCACATATATCGGCCTTAGCTTACTACACTACGAGGAATCCATAGGGGCATTAGCACAAGTTAGCCTTGTGGTATAGATGTTTCGTCCCCTTGTTTTTGACATTCATGGCCCAAGGGCGTAGCTCAAACAGTCACTGTACACTGATGATAACAATCAACAAAATCTAAAACTGCAGCTAGCATAGCTGAAAACTGAATTTGTTCATTCCAGTGTGAAATAATAATAATAAAAAAAATACATATTCTTACTTTCATTTTGATTGGAAACAAAAGAGCTACATTCTTGAAACAGCCAAGAGAAAACTGTCCAATGAGGATATTTTTTTCTTGTGGTGTCTCGGTAGATAAAGCCGAGGGGCCTCTCCCATAGGTTAGGACTTCAGTAGCTTAAGTGAAAACCTGAACTGTCAGATTAAACACTTTTAGGAAGGGATAGGCTTGGTGTATGTTGATGTGATCAGCTACAACAGCGGACATATGCCCAGAACAGAAGCTGTTATACTTGGATAGCCTTTATTTTCAATTTATGAAAACCAGTTGTGTGGGAAACCATTACAGTTCTCTCAAACAGTAAGGTAAGTCACCTAAAAGAGTTAAAGAGGACACTGAAATCAAGCTCTGTGGAGAAACAACTGCAAATGGTTCGGCCTGGTGCACTTCTGTGGTGTCTGTGTTCGACTTAGCGCGATGCTTACCTCCTACACCTCCAGAATAACTCGAGCAAAAACACTGCCCTAAGCTAGACTCACTCTTAAGCAAACCCCTCACGCCTTACAGAACCCTCTGTTCTTGTAAAGAATTGCAGCGATTTTAAACACAATCAGGTCTGTGTTGATATTTTCCAATAAACATGTCTCCATTTGTTAATCAACCGCAAAATGGCAGCCAAGCATGCCCGAGGCGCTCCTGCTCTGAGACTGTGGGAGAAAGCGGCTAGCCCTTTGAGCCTCAGCTGAAGGCTAAACATTTCAGAATGCTTATTTACATCATGTTCATGCGATCAGCGCCTGAGCATTTACTCGTCTGAAGCCCATAAGCCGATATGCAGTGTACAAAATGGCGTATTTAGGCCAAGCTTTCTTTCCTTGCCGATTAGAATGACTTTCTCTAGTCTAATAGGCTTAAGTCATAGCATAAGTGCTGCAATGAACTTTCGACCTTCCATAATGCAAAATCTTACACGTGCCTCATTGGCACTTTAGTCGACTGCTTCATCCTTTGTTCTTGTGAAGTGTACATTTAATAATATAAAATATACAAAATGAAATATAAAAATCTAAAAACGGTGAGAATGTTTTAATAAATATTAGAGTATATCCACTTCTTTCAAAATATAAATGCCTTGTTAAAGTTCCAACTTCAGTGAAATGGCCTTCACTGAAAATCACAACATGGAATATCACATTTTGACATTCATGTTGTACTTTTATTCCTTTGTATTCCATAGATTTCTCTTTTGGTTATGTGTTTGTGCTGTGTGCATGCCAGGCCACTAGGGGGCTCAATGCATTTTGAATGCCACTATATAGCTGAGCTATACTCACCGGCCTTGCTAGTAAAAGGTTGGACCCCTTTTGCCTACAGAACTGCCTTAATTCTTCGTGCCACACTTTCAACAAGGTGTTGGAAACGTTCCTCAGAGATTTTGGTTGGTTATTTGAGTTCCTGTTGCCTTTCTATCATCTGGAACCAGTCTGCCCATTCTCCTCTGACCTCTCACATCAACAAGGCATTTTTGTCCACACAACTGACCGCTCACTGGATATTTCCTCTTTTTCGGACCGTTCTCTGTAAACCCTAGAGATGGTTGTGTGTGAAAATCCCAGTAGATCAGCAGTTTCTGAAATACTCAGACCAGCCCGTCTGGCACCAACAACCACGCCACATTCAAAGTCCCTTAAATCCCCTTTCTCCCCTGTTCTGATGCTCAGTCTGCACTTCAGCCAGTTGTCTTGACCACCTCTACATGCCTAAATGCAATGAGTTGTGGCCGTGTGATTGGCTGATTAGCTATTTGTGTTAACAAGCAATTGAACAAGTGTACCTAATAAAGTGGCCGGTGAATGTATAAGATCATAGGTTATTCTGGTTGTTTCATGAATTTTTTTTTAAATTTTGCCTAGAGGGCTAGCCACAGTCATACATTTTGAGCATGTTCTTGCTGCTGAAATATATAACATAGCTTTATTTAATGTAGAAACTCTAACCAGTACAGTGATTCTAACGCTACACTTCTTTGGGATTTGGCATTGGCAAGCTAACAGTTGTGGACATTAATATTTTATGGCATCTAGAGCATAAAAAGACTCTTTTGGTAAAATTTTGAATCTTTTCAAATCTTTTTGCAGTGTGTAAGATTTGGTGGGATCTAAGCGTTGGCCGTATCATCAGGAGATGATCCCTTGTTCGATCCCTTGTGATGCTACAGCCGTCTGTAGCCGGGACTCCAAGAGATCACAATTGGCCTCGCTCTCCCTGGGTGGGTAGGATGGCCCCCTTTCTCCCCCCATCACTCAACGCAATACTAGTCAGTGCAGGTGTCTGTTAGCTGACACAACAGATCTGGCGGTTGGCGCTTTCCTCCGAGCGCGTTCAACTGTCCTGTGATGTCGCATGAGCGAAGATGTGGGGGCTGGTTTCACAAGACTTGGAGGAAGCCTGTGCTAGCCTTCACCCTCCTAGCGGTGGTAGCAACGTGTGATTGGGGGAGTCCTAACTAGCGAGTGAAATTGGAGACAACTAAATTGGGGAGAAAATCAGGTCAAAATTTTAAACATTTTTTGGCGCTGTAGACTGGTTGAAAGATGTAGAAAGAAGTAGAATCAGTGGTTGCTGCTGGTCCTGTCTAACCATTTTGTGTTGTGAGAAGTTGAGAACCCAAATTTTGACATACTTTTTAATCCTTGTTGTCAAAGAAGCAAAAACATGACATTCAGCACAGGTTCTAGTACTACATGCTTGGAAAGGGAAAGGTGAGGGAGGGGTATTCAGTTTGGTGCAATCTGCTAACTTACTGCTAAGTCTTACACACTGCACCATTAGATTTAATCGCAGGAGTCTGTTACCTTGTTAGCTATGTTCATTTACAGTAAGAATTTTATCTAGTTTCCTTTTACAGGGAGATTCACTTGAAAGAGGCCCTGAATACTGTCTTGTAATTCCCATTAGGATGAATCTGAACCAAAAAAAAATATGCCACACACCTTAACATATGTGCAATCAATTGCATTACATGTGATGCTGGAAGTGATCTCCAATTTCTGCCTGACACATGAAGGGGTACGGAGGGTATGCACCCAGAAGTTGCAAACAGAGGCTAAAAGTTACCTCATTGCTCCATCGCAGGGGCATCCCAGGTTGTTTGAAATTCCATATACAGAGGAGCAGACTGCACATTGTTTTGTTCTAATTGCTTCGTCCTAGTGAGAGTTATTAAACAATTCACTTCCAAGTGAATCTTCTGTAGGTTTGTAGGCTTGTAAATCAATTCAAATCTGTCATAGACTGTTGGACTGGTTTTCCAATGCTAACTGTTTCTTTATTACACCCCGATGAAAATTATACTGTTGTATTTTGTTGCTGTCTGAAAAAAGCAAAGACTAGCATAGCTAGTCACCACCAAAACCATGTTTCACTTGGATGCTGGTGTGGTGATCAGCTAAACCAGCACAGGACCTGTATAAACCAGTTTAGACTGGAGTAGCCCAATGTGTTCCTCATAATACCAAACAATACTGTACCGCAGATGGATTCTTACCGGAGTGGGTCCTCAGAGTCGTCTTGGTCGTACTGGTCTCGTAATGTCCTGGCCAGGAAGAAGATGATTCCAGAAGCGACAAGTAGGAAGCCAGCAACGGAGGCGATGGCAATGCCAACCACAAGAGGTTCGGAAACATACTCCTCACAGTGTTCCCCCCGGTACCACCAATTCTCTCCAACACGACACCTAAAGGGATACAGACCGCCAGCAATGATTAAAGGAACAAATGCTGACGTTTAATGTGAAATTTGGCTGAACCAACTCAATGTATTTTATATTTGGTCGAAAGGAAGAAGTGACTTTCTGCCTTTACCATCTCACCTGCATATGGCACCCCTGCCAGGTATGATGTCACACTTGCCATCATTGAGGCAAAAATCTTCCTGTATGTCGCAGATGCTCTGACATGGCAGGCTGTCCACGCTGAAGTAGCCAGCGTCGCACACACACTCCGCTTCACCTGTCCACCGGTTCACCGAACACTTCGAGAACTCGTTACAGGCCTGGAACTTACATGGGTCTGCTTTCTCACCTGCACGAACAGGAGAGAGGAGCGTCAGTACCACAGCTCTACTAATTGGCATCCAATGGTGACCAAAAAAAGGTCCAAAAGCCGGAGCACGGAGGGCTTTAAGCTTTCCTAATGTTTGAAAAGTTTGCATGTGTGCAACTCTTCCACTGTGCAAAAAATACTGACTTAGGGCATTGGAGTCAATGCACTAGAGCGATCAAGTTGCTGCTGCTGGGCAAAATAAACATATTTCTTTGAAATAATTTTTGCCTATCAGAAACTTCAGCCACTTGACTTCTGCTATCTTATTTTTGGAGTGTTATTTGTTCCAGTGCTGCGCCAATTGTCTTTTAAACAGGATGGTTGCAATGGAGGTCAGTTGGTTTGGGGCTGTTTATCTCTTCTAAATTGATGAGTTTGAGGCTGATTAATATGCAGATAATAAGCACTGCCCTCTGATATGATGAACGTTCACATAGGTTGTTGATGACCACAGGCATAAAACCAGCAGAGGTGCTGTAATTGGGCCTAGTTACCCTACAAAAGTTTGGCTAGATCAGGGGACAGCAACCCAAATGTTAAGAGTAGCATTTTATGCCCATTTTACCATCTTGGCTCAGTATGTTCTAATGTGTTAGTACACAATAAAAAATATAAACAAAAAAAAAGACTTACTCCTGTTAGACCTTAAATGGTGCCTGAGGCATCAGACTATAACTGCTGCACCATTTAAGGCAGAACAGGAAAATTTAAATAGGAAGCTGGCGAACAAGAGGCTGACTACAGCTGTTGGTGTTTGTCAGTATCTCATTGCGGATTAAACGTATTAGAAAACCAGCTGGAGCGTTTATAAAAGAAAATAAGTCTGTTCATCTCAAAAATCATCAAGGTTCATCTCTTTGCCTTTTCATTAGCTACTAGCTAGGAAAGATTGCTGTCTGTGTTGCAGTGGTGACCAGGAGTCTTCACGCCAATCCTCAGGTTAAAGGGTGAATTAGCAGATTTAGGCTACATTCACTCCAGCATTTATTTTTAAAACAGTTAAAACGATCAGCAAAGCTTTATTTCACTGCAAAGGAGGATGTTTTACCTATAAATCTATTTCGGCTGTGGAGCCACAACAGGGCAGTGAACCCCTGGGCTAGATGGATAGAATGCTAGCTAGCTCAGTAGCTAATGCTGCTGTTTTTTCTAGCAAAGTAACTTGATATAATATATGGGTTTATTGCATATTTAAAAACAAAGGAGGTGCGCGGATACTTAAGTATTCAATTAAACTTTTGTGGTTCCAGTGTTCAAACACTGAAAGGTACTTGCTCCATTTCAGCACAGGAAGATGGAGCATTTCATAAATATCTGTATTTCATTCTAGAAAATAACAATTACATTTTTAAAGTAGATTTTAAAATACCATTTAGACATCTCCCTACAATTGGCAATATGGTTGCGATAAATGTTGAACGTTTCAGGAAAAAAAAAACAGCTCACACAGTCTATGATTTGACAGTCTGAGCTGGGAAATTAACATTTGCTGAAGGTTCAGCACCTTCTTTGATTTGTTACTCTTTGGTGTGTCAAAAAACACCAAGTTAAAAGTTAATATTTAAAAGAGTTTTGAGACCTAAAATGGTGTTTAGCTGGTGTTAGCTAGGTTCAAAAGCAGTGAAAATATATATTTCTTTGACAAACTAACATGTTGGGACATTCTCCACCAAGTAAAAATAAACCTTGTGTAAGACAGCGAGTCCTCAGCAATGCCCAGTGTTTTACCAGTTACCTGTTTTAGCTCATCTGAAGAGGCAGCCTCTGTTACTCATACATAAAAGCATAAAAGCTACTAATTCACTGAATCTTTTTTTGTCCAAAGTGTACAAGCATTGCCAGGGTCTTTCTAGACAAAAGGCAAAACCAGAAACACAATGTACAGTGTACAAAAATGATCTTATCAGCTAATGATAAAGACTTAGCTAAAGTTCATGACTATAGACTTGAGACTAGACTCAGACACTCACCTCGAAAACTCGAGACTTGACTCGGGACTTAAGATGCCTATACCATCTTATTTACACTTGTATGCAAAGGTTTTGGCACCTTTGTTCAATGACGTTTTGTTAAGTTAGCACATCCTCTAGAACACGCTACACATTTGAATGCACAGCTACTGTTTATTTGATGATGTGTTTACGTTTTACTTAGAAAACCAACATAGCATGTAATGTGACTGGTTGGGTTCAAAGTTGTGCATATAAATAAACATTAGGTGAGTGTATACATATACTATCTTTCCAAAAGTATTCGCTTGTCTGCCTTCACACACATATGAAATTGAGTGACATCCCATTCCTAATCCATAGGGTTTAATATGATGTCGGCCCACCCTTTGCAGCTATAACATCTTCAACTCTTCTTCAAGAACTTCTTCTTCAAACTTGTTCATCCATGTCTTTATGGACCTGCTTTGTGAACTGTTGCGCAGTCATGTTGGAACAGGAAGGAGCTGTCTCCAAACTGTTCCCACAAATTTGGGAGCATGAAATTGTTCAAAATCTCTTGGTCTGCTGAAGCATTAAGAGTTCATTTCACTGGAGCTAAGGGGCCGAGCCCAAATCCTGAAAAACAACCTCACACCATAATCCCCCCTCCACCAGACTTTACACTTGGCACAATGCAGTCAGACAAGTACCGTCTCCTGGCAACCGCCAAACCCAGACTCGTCCATCAGATTGCCAGATGGAGAAGTGCGATTTGTCATTCCAGAGAACACGTCTCCACTGCTCTAGAGTCCAGTGGCGGCGTTTTATATCACTGCATTCCACGCTTTGCATTGCGCTTGGTGATGTAAGGCTTGGGTGCAGCTGCTCGGCCATGGAAACCCATTCCATGAAGCTCTCTACGCTGTTCTTGAGCTGATCTGAAGGCCACAAGAAGTTTGGAGGTCTGTAATGATTGACAATGCAAAAAAATTGCAGACCTCTGCGCACTATGCGCCTCAGCATCCACTGACTCCGCGCTGTAATTTTATGTGGCCTACCACTTCGTGGCTGAGTTGCTGTCGTTCCCAATCGCTTCCACTTTGTTATAATACCACTGACAGTTGACTGTGGAATATTTAGTAGTGAGGAAATTTCATGACTTGTTGCACAGGTGGCGTCCGATCACGGTACCACGCTGGAATTCACTGAGCTCGTAAGAGCTGCCCATTCATTCACAAAAGTTTGCAGAAGCAGTCTGCAGGCCTAGGGGCTTGGTTTTATACACCTATGGCTATGGAAGTGATTGGATCACCAGCATTCAATGATTTGGATGGGTGAGTGAATCCTTTTGGAAATACAGTGTAAGTCCATATGTAAACACTTACTCTACATGGTAACTTTTTTGGCATATCACAACCAAAAAATCTGTGTGACCTATATTGTTGGAACTCATTTCAGTAACATAAGTGTTATAAACCGTGCTCAATACATGGGGTCAAAAATAAACAAGGCTTTGTTATGTTCTTAATTAAGCAGCTGAAATGACTCAGCGTTTAGAGACTGATCAGGAGCATGATAAGACCAAGGCTCAGACAGATTACACAGGCCCAGCTTAGCAGGAACAAACATACACACACACACACACACACACACACACACACAAACAATGGATATGACTCACTCGGACGGCACGAGCTGTGCTGCACGTCTCACCTGAGAATAAACCGAAGAGTCTGCATCATGGAATCAGACAGTCCAAAGGCCCCGAGCCAGTTTTGCTCAAACTGTAGCCTAATTTACATTTACAACTCTGGAACAGGAATCTAATTCAGAACACAAAACCGAAACACTATTGAACTACAACAGTGAACTAGAAGGCTTTTGTTTGAATAATCTAGGGCACAAAACTGAGATCAATCTAACACTAGCTCAATCCGTCTGGCTGTGAAGCAGGTGTCTGACAGTATCAGTATTATTCTAACAAAGACGTCTGCTACCAATCATGTTCTGGCTGCTGGAGTGTAAAATATGACACTCAGCCTTGCCATGACTCACGTCAAGCAATTAGACTACACAGAGGAATATGAATCTTCCTACCGCCGTTACTGTAGGTTAGGCACAAACCGTGACAAATGAGACATGATATTCATAGGAGCTGGTAATTTACACCCCAGTGGGACCATATCCCAGTCAGGCACAGAGCCTCTGTTCTTATGGAGTTAACAAATGGTGTCGGTAGGGTGGCAAAGTTAAGACTTTCTAAGTCGATGTGCTTTGTGAAGGTGTATCAAGTCAATGAAAATATTTCCAATTCAAAAGAAATGAATGGGCCCACATATGAGCACCCCATATAGCACCCCTTCATGGTACCACTATAAGACTTCCCTTACAAAGGGTTTTTGAATGGTTTAAACCTAGTTTATTAATGATTGTTAATTAGGGAATAAAGACCTTGAAAGTATTGCTTGTCAAATAGTGAGCTGAGCTCTGCCACTGTGAAACAATTCGCTTCTAATTAAGCTACCCATAAAGGTTTCGAAGACAACAAAATAAGCTCAACATGAAAGGTTCATCAGTGTTCATCCATCTTTAATTTGTTTTTAATATACGTATTATATCATATGGGGCATGTTGTTAAGGAATTGTATCTTCCTGTGTAAGTGTAAAGTTGTGTCAGTATCTATGTAAGGGGCAAAATAAAGATTATAAGTGACTCGGTTAGTGCAGGCCCTCCTGCACCATGGGTTCCCCTGTGCCCCCTGGTAGTTACATCACTGGACTCACCCGATTCAACATCCAGAGAATACTTGTCAATGGCGAGGTTCATTGTCTGGTAGGCCGTGTTGCAGAAATCCTCCAGGATTAGGTAGACGGCAGAGGTCACTTCTCGAGGAACCGGCTTCCCAAATTTCATCCTGCTGTTGACCACAATGCTGCCATTCCTGAAATTGAGGATCTCCAAGTGCTGGAAGTTGCTAAGATTGGATTGTAGGTATGGCACCAACTAGACCAGAAAGAAATGAATGCAATAGAGATAGCTTAGTAGCAGTTTAAGAAGACATTAGTCATTGGGTTATGCCAGGAACACAAATTTAAATTGCTATGTAATTAGAACTAGAGGTGTCAACAGAAGAATCTAATTATCTTATTTATAGTTATATTATCTACAACCTCACTGGTTAGGACTGATTAGCAAAGGTTAAATGGGGTTAGCGGATGAAGCTAAGCCCCTCAAAATTAACAACACTAGCACTAAGTAATAAGTACAAACAAATTTAAATAGTGCCTTATAGTAATTGTTAATCTGGCTTCACAACAAATTTCTTAATGTTGCTTGGCAAAATGTGTAGACAGACAATATACAGACCCCTCTCTACAGCATATATATCGCAAGTGGCTTTTTAACATCTTTCTCCTGGTCGGTAGGCTATAGGTATGCCTGAGCAAAGTATGTGTGGGTTCTCTGCTAAATCTATCAACCTCCACAGTGTCTAAAGATCTTTGTTTCAATAAATTAACCACTACAGCTATACTTATGTTTTCAAATTAATTAAATCAAAAGTTTCTTTTGAAACAAACACCTATAGACATTGGAGTGAACATTGATTGAGAGAGGCATGGGATCACCAATTCCAGAGAGCTTTAGTAATATCTTACCAGCTCCAGAAAGCGCTGCTCTAAAGCTTTGTATTCAGCAGAACTCTTATTGAACAGATCCTCAGAGAAGATCATGTTGGTCACGCGAAGGCTGAAAAACACCATCAGTGATCGTCCAGGACCTGCAGGCATGGCAGGCATGGCAACACCACCCATGTCAGTGCCATGAGTGAGCCCGCTACCATTTTCGTCATAGTGGTTTGAACTGTCATACTGGAGAATTTCAAAGGAGACATCGAGGTCAGTTATGCCAGGGTTTTCTGGAATGCGAGCTTGTGTTGTGCCGCTGACATAGTCTTCATTTTCTCTGGAAAGAATGAGATCAGAAATGCTGGTAGTTGACAGTACACTGTCTTCATCTAGATCACCATCTGAGGACACTTCTGTATCAATTATTCTGTCTGTAGGTCGGAAAGTTGGCTGGAAAAATGGAGGTACAATAGTAGATGGCCGATTCTTCTTGGAGCTGTCAGTGCCATTGAAAATGACTGAAGTTGTGGATAGGGGAATTACTGTGGATAAGTCACCTCCATCCTTGCCTATTTCCTCTGGTTCAACAGGATCATCAATATGTGCAAACCTAGTTTCAGTGTCTGTGTCAACAGGTTGTGAAGTTTGTGAAGTTGTCTTTGCAGGAACAAATGGGGTTGACGGATGTGTGGGTATTGGCTCTGTCGTTGAGTATAGCAGAGAAGCATCCTCAATTGGGTCCGAGTCAGATATTCTGGTGAATGGAGATTCCTTTTCAGGCGAGATAGGAGTTGATGGATCTATGCTTGGTTCTTCGGTGACCACTTGTGGAAGTGCTGTGGTCACCACTATGATTTCATCTTGGCCCATTTCCTCATTTGAGATTTCCAAATCTGGGGTTTCCGTGACTTCAAGCACAACACCCCCCCCTTCCTCTTCAATAACCTCTATTTCAGTATCTGATTTGTCTTGCTCTGATTCGAAGATAACTGGTAACTCTGTCACATCTTCAATAACTGGTTGCTCATTAAGAGTAGGGTCAGCTGTAGGGCCTTCTACTGTAACAACTTCAACATTTAAAACAGCCGGAAGCTCTGTAGCAGCCAAAATAGAATTTCCCTCTGTTGCTGTGTTCTCCAAATGAGTGTCTGAGAAAGATGTGGCTTCTGATGTTACCTCCAAAGTTGATGCCATTGTCACATCAGTGGTATCCTGGACATCCTCATATTCAAGCTTATTCTCAGAAGTACCAGGATTTTGAAATGTTATCCCATCTATAACCAGACTCTCTGCAGTAGTTACAGTAGGCACCAAAGTGGACAATTCACTTGGGTAGTAGTCATTGTAAATGCCAGGAGCCTCTTGGGTCTGCATTGAGAGCTCCACAGTCAGCGTCTCCATGGTCCAGAACACCGGAGCCTGGTCTGTGGTTGTGTACTGAGGGTGAGTAAGAATGTCTTGAGTCACAATGATCCTATCTAAGAAAGGATTTTCAGATGTCACATCTGGGGCTGGAATCTCAGGCTCCATCTCTTCTTCATCCTTTTTCTTCTCATGGTCTTCCCAAGGTATGTGTGTCGTTCTTTCAGCTTGCTGAAAATCCTCTCCTGAGATTTCTGAAGGGTTTTCTGGCATCCATGGCCAGATGTCAAGCCCTTGGCCATCACCGGAGAAGCCTGATCCAGAGCCCAGGTCAGCCTCCACTGTCTCCTCCATATGTGGAGGTCCCACAGGAGGGGTTTCTGTCTTGGTACTCTCAGTAGGATGGGCTTCCTGTACCATAGTATTTAAAGTAGGTTTAGCAGTGGTTGTGGTTTCTAGGAAGCCCTCTTCTTGGATGGTACCATCATCTAAAATTTATCAAAATAATAAGAATAATAAATAACAGAGGCAAGTCATAGGTGAGAACTACTTATAACCAGGTAAAACCTAATTTAGGCTACAACTTGGAAATAAATAATTTTGCAGGAATCTGGTTTGATACATTTTACTTTTGATTTAAACTAAATAAGAAAGAACAGAAAATTATGCAAGCTTACTCTCTGTGGCAGGCTTGGGTGCCCTGCTAGTGGTCTCAGATTTAGAGATGGACTCAATGTCCACATTCTTCAGTGGTGTTTTTGCAGGAGGTGTAGTTTCCTCAAGGATAATGACATCATTTTCACTAGCCAGCTCAACCTGAGGGCCCATCCAGGGGTCATATGGGTGCAAGGGACCAAATGGGAAATCCTCTTTTTTGATAAAAAAATCGTTGCTGTCTAGTTCCTGTCCAGGAACATCTGGTGGTTTTTCTGCAGCAAGAATGTTGTCCTGAAAAGCAGGACAGAGATGTTATGTCTCTTGCAGTCATTTTTTTGTATATTTAATCCTTGAAGAAATGATCTTTGAGGCTTCTACACCTTTACCCAGTGATGTATGGAATGCAATTACTCACTCTGACATAGGTTTACACAAGGAAAAAAAAATGACAGGAAATATCTTACAGGGCAGAAGAAGGCACCCTTAAGGCATGGCCCACGTGTTGGTACTAACTATCTTTAGATTAAGTGGGAGGCTGGCAGCCAGTGAAAGTAATGTGTGCCAAAATAGGAACAGGCTATACCCAGACTGTTACGGTAAGTGGCAACCTCACCACATTGGAGCTATCACATGTCTCTGGCGAGTGCACACTCATGGCACGATCCATACTGAGGCACTGAGGCATGTGTCAAACATTAAACTGTGGCTTTGAATATCTTTGCACGTATGCACCGATCAGAAGAAAACTAAGCAGAGACCCTGCACACATGGCTAGAGTAAAAACAGTGCTCCTATGGTCTAAGTGGAACAAATTTTCCTGAAACTGCTCAGCGAACTGCAATGGAAAGATATCTTTTCCGCTGTGATGGTGATGGAAAACTTGCACCAAGTACAGATGCACACATGCCCCGAATACTGTACGCCTGGTCCCAAATATGTCATTGCTATGAAAAAATACACATCTAACCACAAAGGATTACATACCTGCAGCCAACACAAAAAAATCGAAATTGCCATTAACTATATCAGCAGTGTTTTCTCCTGGCAAACAGAACCTCTAGATCCTTGTGATAAATCCTACTATAATACATTATGTTGTCCATAACTCAACATAGTTTTGTGACTTAAATCCAGAACATGGCAAGTCATGAAAAATAATGACCACAGATGTAAAGCTGTACCGTAGCACACATGACTGTGGACCTATGGTGTTACCATGCTTGGCCTTATTTATGATCCGTAACAATAAGCAAGTAATAAGTGGAGTGTGACTGAAGCAAGCTGGCTAAGGGTGACATGGTGCAGTCATTAACTACAAGAAAAATGTCTTTACTGCCTGTGAGCCAAAGCCCCTCGATTCAGGCCGTAGCTGCTATCCAAAACTTCTACTCTGGTCCACTACAGCAGGTTTTTGCTGTCTTTCATCCTGTACATCAACAGATTATAAACAAAGTGTTGCAGCTTGCCCAAAGGATAGCAATAAAAAAGATTCAATAATGAATCGGCTTCAGATGTTCTACCAGTAAATGGCCATATGTCAGTGCCATTACCTCGGTGTGGAGAGAGAGAAAGAAACACATATTCCTAGCACCGGACTTCAGCGATGTACGCCGGCCAAAACAAGATTGTAAATCAGTTTAATAAGGGTAGTGAAAGAAGTGCCAGTTTTGTCAAATGCGAGGGAAAAAACATCAAGTAAATTCTAAGATTATTATTGCATTTCGTTCACAAATGTGTCTTTCTAATTAAAGGATGCTCACAGAGGAAAGCGGATAGCCCACAGCAATAAATATATGTCACAATGAGATTGAAAACAGACTCTTTCGGGTTCTTCACAGCAATTCAGCAAAACAATTTTCATAATATGGCATGCTTAGCTGTCGAGAATACCTCTTGTGGAAAATAGACGTGAATATTTTTACAGACTTGTGGCGCTGTCCCATAGCCGTGCTGTAATCTGTTTTAATGATGTGCCCCAAAAACCCATTTTTAGAGTGGGGCAATCTTTCTTATCGTGCAGCACTAAAACCTACATATGATTACCATTAGCGGGTATCGTTTTTCATTTAACGACGGCCACAGGGCTGCCAAAACCTCTCTCAGGAGCTCTCCTATTTGCACTTGAAAAGGCTGCACTGCACTGCAGAGAAAAAGGCAGAGTATCTAAAGTGCCGCGGCTCTGGACCAATGGAATTGGGTGTCGGGAGACAGACATGATTTCCCCATACCTAGGTGGTCCTGCCAGTGACCACGGACTCACCATCTTGTCGTTGGAGTCAAGCGGTCTGCTTGTCGGTTTGGAAGGCAGCAGCGTCTCCACTGTGAAGCCAAAAGAGAGACAAATCAAATCACACAATATTCGCTCAGCACTGAGGTGGCATCCTCTTTAAACCGTGGGACAGCGAGACAACTGGACTGGGCAATAAGAAAACGTCACAAATGCTTCAGCATTTACAGCTTTCCAGGATTCCAGTTATAGGCAGAAGCTTCCTCAAATGCGCAACTCATAAATGATTACATCCCAATGCATATTGTAAATACTCAGAAGCGTGTCTCACCATTTTCCAATTTTAGGGAGTCAGGATCAACATCCAGAGTGGAATTCCCATTATTCCCATTATTACCAAAGGTTTCCTTGTGCAGTGCCTCTGTGATGTAGTTACGGAAGTCCGTAATGGTGTAGACCACCGTGGGCAGCTCCTCTTTCTCAGTGTAGGACTTTTCCACAGTGTTGGACTGGAGGGTGATGTAGTCCATGGTTTCATTGTTAATGCCTGCACCATCTCCTTCCAGGACAATGGCATAGTGTACCACCACTGCAAGACCTCTGTAGAATAGAAGACGGTCAATAAAGAACAGTGCTAGAGAGAACTTACATGGGAAATCTGACCAACATTTATGCTATTTGTCATTTTATGTAATATCCTGTACTATAGCATCGTATGCCATTGTACATTGTAGCACTGTATGAGGTTTAACCAACAGAATTCACATTTATGCCAATCACAAAAACACCCCCCATGTTAATGAAGAAACAAACAGATACATAGACCTGCTAGTGGGGGTAAAATGTTTCAAACAGCCCACCCTCATGCCTACCCTGAAGATTTTGTATTTTTTCAGGAGTTTCTCCCGCCTTCAAGACATGTAATTTGAAGGGTTTTTTTGACTTTAAACCAGAAAATCCCTCTCATTTCACTACTGTAGTAGTTAACTATAGTTCTCTTTAGTAGGCATGTATGCCGTTCACCCATCCCCGAGCCCTTATGATAACTGTGAAAGCCGGCAGGAAGTGGGGCCAGACGAGGGACGGAAGTGATGGCAGGAGAAAGAGCGGGAGTCTTGAACTCCGCCACCCAGGCCCTGCCTCCTGTTCCACAGCGAAGCCTTAGACTACATCCTATGCTTGACCTGGGTGGCGAAGTTTGGGACTCCTTCATGCCTTTTGTGGTTGTTTTCATCATCCCATCTCTTGTGGCTGCGCTCCTCCTCCTGGCATCACTTGTGTCCCTCATTAGTGTTTGCGATTCAGGCGCTGCCTTCCTGTCATCGGGGCCCAGGGGATGGTTGCTTGGCAAACGAGTTTATAAATTTTTGCATTTAGGCCTAAGTGTGCCCTTATCTAGTACTGCTAGATCTAGATCTCAGAATAAAACTGAACTGAAATGAACTGAATGAAACTGAACTGAATTGAATAAAAAAAGTTGAAGGTTTCATATGATAATGACATGGTAGTAAGAAAACCCATTTTGGAAATGTTGTTCACATCTGCTGTATCTTTTTAAAAAATTCTGTACATTCATCATAAAATGAAATGTCACAATACAAAAGACAGCTTGTATTAAAAAGTGGTAGTCAATAAATGTCTAATATTATTATGCCTAGATGGAACTTTAGGCCATCTGTTGATGTGTAATGTTTTGTCACATCTGTCAAAACTAATTTATGAATGATTGTCTTAATTGCATATATCATGTTCGGTGAGAGTTCTATTAAACGGAAAAGAACGGGGGCTGTTGTTGAAATTGGAGGCTGTAACACATTTAGTGTTGGTCAACTCGTCCAAATGTCTCCACATATGGCACATAGTAAATGTTAATTACCAAAACAAAATACCAGCCTGTGGGTCAATAAGCATTCGGATACCACATCCATTTAGGCCTACCACACCAGAGCCAGCAGCTTGAAAGAATAAAAAAGGCGTTTTTGCTGAAGGAGCAAGCCCTGACCTAGATATTTTCCTTTTATATCTGTTTAGCCTCATATTTTTCTACGAGTGCGAGAAAACCTGGTGAGTTTATGGTCAGATCAATTTTCCCTTCCTTGACAGGCGTAATCTCCTTCAGGTCCTGTATCTTTGGCGCTATGGGCAGAACTGGAATGCTAATACGTCCCAGTGTCCTCCTGTGCGAACAGCACATCATTCAGGTGCTTTAGGGGGTCCCAGGGAGCTTGCAATGTGCCATTATCCATGGGCAGTTTTTGCCAGAACTGCAAGGAATCCAGTGTCAATGATAGTTGACAGCAGAGAAAATTGAGGGAGTCGTTAAATTCCCTCGAATAATTCACTCCTGTCACGCCTGGCATATAAGTGGGCACTCGGCAGGCCGTCTTATCCCATTTAGGGCTGCAACTGGAAACCATTGTAAATGATTAGAGAGAGATTAAAAGAAATTCAAACATGTCAAGTAGGAGTCTGCATGTCTGTTCTGCAGTGGAGGGTTGTCCATTTAACTTAACCACTGCTTAATAAAAATAAAAAAATATAAATTTATTTCAGAACTCATTCATAATATATTTTTCATTATCTAAATTATATATCTATAAATAATGTAAGTTTACTTGAAACAGCTCACCTTACTAATTTCATTAGGCACACCATTGTTATCTTACATGGAGGGAATGGATCTGGTTAGTTCTATGTAGTACATTCAAAGATTCTTACTGGGCAGCTAACATCGCAGACCCCATTATAGCTGCTCCCATCTCTGTGATTCATTGGTTGGTATAGTGTAGTGGTTAACACCTCTGCCTTGTACACTGTAGACTTGGATTCATCACGTAGCTGGTGGATGTTGGACACCTTGCCCTCCTCCTCCTTTCACTTGAGGATGCCCCACAGGTGCTCAGTTGGGTTTAGGTCTGGAGACATACTTGGCCAGTCCATCACTTTTACCTTCAGCAAGGCAGTTGTCATCTTGGAGATGTGTTTGGGGTCGTTATTGAGTTGGAAAACTGCCATGTGGATCATGTGGGGCAGGGGATCATGCTCCCCAGCTCCCCAGTGCCAGCAGAACTCATGCAGCTCCAGACCGTGATGCTTCCACCACCATGATTAACTGTAGGCAAAAGACAGTTGTCTTGGCACTCCTCACCAGGGTGCCACCACACATACTGGACACCATCTGAGCCAAATAAGCAAACTGTTTCCAGGCTTTCTTGTGCATCACCTTCTGGGACGACAGTCATGCAGGCTGAGTTGATGCATTATGCAGCGTATGGTCTGAGCACTGACAGACGGACATCCCACTTCTTCAACCTCTGCAGCAATGCTGATAGTAGTCATGCATCTATTTTTTGAAGTCAACCTCTGGATATGACGCTGAACACGTGGACTCAACTTTGTTGGTTGACCCTGGCGAGGTCTGTTCTGAGTGGAACCTGTCCTGGAAAACCGTATGAAAAACTGTATGACCTTGGCCACCGTGCTATAGCTCAGTCTCAGGGTTTTAGCAATCTTCTTATAGCCTCATAGCTTTGTGGAGAACAGTTCTATTTCTCACATCCTTAGAGAGTTCTTTGCCATGAGGTGCCATGTTGAATATCCAGTATGTGGCCAGTATGAGCGAATTGTACCCAAAACACCAAATTTAACAGCCCTGCTCCCCATTCACACCTGGAACCTTGTAAGTCTAAGGAGTCACATGACACCAGGGAGGGACAACGACACAATTGGGCACAATTAGGACTGTTCACTGTGAGGTGGACTGACTTGTGCTGCCAGCTATTTAGCCATTAATGGCTGTGTGTTGAGTTCTTTGAGCTGTGTGTTGAGTCCTTCAGAGGACAGTAAATCTGCACTGCTATACAAGCTGCACACTGACTACTTCAAGTTATATCCAAGTTACATTTCTATAGCATTGTCCCATGAAAACATATAATAAAATATTTGCAGAAATGTGAGGGGTGTACTCAGTTTTCTCATTTCTTATTGCTGTTACCAGTTAGCTTGATGAACTAACTTCAGCTTAAAAGGAACTGTACACTGCTGAAATTCGCGATTAAAAAATATGTGCAATGATAAAGTTTAATAAAAAATGTTTAATAAAAAATCTTTTTCCATTTTGCCCTTTCATAGAGATTAACACCAAAACTGCCACAGGTGAGATAAGACACTAAGGAGAATTGCTAGCCTGTAAAAGCTAAACCCATAAGCCATATGAGTCCAGAGCTCAGAAAACAATATAGAAGGTAAAACAAAGGGGCTTAGCTTTCAGTGTCCCTCTGTAGGCCTAGGCACATGAATTTCTCATTAGCTGGATGGGAGGAGCAATAGCCTCTAGGTTCCTGCAGCTGCTGTGCAATATGACAGCGAAGGGAACCATGTTGCTGCCAGGTTATAGATTTATCACCCTCTCATGTAATTTTGCACAGGTAGTAAAAGTGCTGCTTCAGCATTCTCCTGATTAGCACTGGAGAGTCTGCTTTGCATTTGCAGTATGTGAACCATGAGATAATATCTGAATAGAGATGTATAAATGTTAGATCTTTATGTAGGTCAGAATGTGTGTTCAAACGGAAAATGGGCTACTCACCCTTGGATGTCTTTTTGTGGCCTGGTTTTATTTTGAAAGGAAGGGAGAAGAACAAAGGACTTAGCACTGCAACTGATATCCTTCTACTCATTTTTGGATTTGAATTATGTAAGTCACTCGTGTCAGTCCTTACCTGAATTCAAGT
The DNA here is from genome assembly GCF_015220715.1 of Pygocentrus nattereri. Classification (NCBI taxonomy): domain Eukaryota; kingdom Metazoa; phylum Chordata; class Actinopteri; order Characiformes; family Serrasalmidae; genus Pygocentrus; species Pygocentrus nattereri. The sequence goes on from NC_051235.1 coordinate 7,377,297, forward strand.
ATAAAAACGCTCTTGAACCCTGGAAGTTTCTCAAAGGCATCTTCAATCTGATGTGAGAGAGAGAGAGAGAGAGAGAGAGAGAGAGAGAGAGAGAGAGAGAGAGAGAGAGAGAGACAAAGAGAGAGAGACAAAGAGAGAGGAGAGAGAGAGAGAGATAGAGAGAGAGAGAGAGAGAGAGAGAGACAAAGAGAGAGGAGAGAGAGAGAGACAGAGAGAGAGAGAGAGAGAGAGACGAAGAGAGAGAGAGAGATAGAGAGGCGAAGAGAGAGAGACAAAGAGAGAGGAGAGAGAGAGACAAAGAGCGAGAGAGAGAGAGAGAGAGAGGGAGAGAGAGAGAGAGAGACAAAGAGAGAGGAGAGAGAGAGACAGAGAGAGAGAGAGAGACAGAGAGAGAGAGAAAGAGAGAGAGAGAGCATGATGTGAAATGAATATTAGGGAAATTCCAGAGGCCAGGATGTCTCTACATGATGAAATCCTGAGAAATGGGAATACATCTGGGAATGAACATTGTCTTTCCTAGCATAACCTGACAATTTTCCAGTGCTGTCAGTTTCCTGAACCCAGAAAGGTAATTTATGGTAACATTGTGCACAACAGGTTTTCCTATAAGGACAGTCCTATGTTTACCACAGTGTATATGCCATATGTAGGTTGAGCTTTCCTGGATGTGTCACTTACCTGGCCAAGAAAACAATTTAAAGTAGAGCAAACCACAGCTTTAACTCTGGCCAAAGTCTATGTAAAAGTATTTTTACAATACTGCAATAAGAAATGAGCAGTGGTTGAAAGAGAGATGGGGAAGGAGAGCAATACAACTTGGAGAGGCAAAAGGTGTGGAGAGAAGAAAGGAAAGATGTGTTTATGGTCACAGGTTGGGCCTGAGATCTACTGATGAATATTCTAATGTTGGTTTCTGGACCCACATCAAGCATATAGTATTTAAAAGTACCAAATTACAGTAGTGGATGGCAACAGACCTGCACAATCCAGTTTTTCCCTTTAGTTTCCCTCTAGGATTGGAAGTAGATTTGGAGCACTGCTTTGGGACTACATTTAAGAGACCTCATCTCTGAAAATTCATCATGGTTTGAGCTTAATCAGTGTTTCCAGAGAGACTTATAGGTCAATTTGTTGTTCAGATCTTGCTAAAATCTAGGTCTGCAAAAAAAATGAATATTTCCAGATGTTGCTGTAAGTTACTGTATGGTGCAGATCTGAGAGCAGTTTAGGTTTTTCGTTTAAAGTGGTTAAATGTGGGGATGTGTTGCGGGGTGGGGTGGAGCCTACTACCCACCTTTTGAATGAACTGTTCAGACAGGTGCTGGTAGTAAAAACTTGATGGATCTCTGAGAGCATCATCATAAATTTCTCCTTTTAGTTTGATGCTCAGTTCCATTACATGATCCACCATCGGTCGCACGGGTCGTGGCATAATGTCATCAATTTCATTGCCAATCTGGCCAAAAAAAAAGTACATTTTAAGGTGAACAAATAATTTGTCACATGAATCATTATACAGTTTTAAAAAAGTAAGTCTTTAAATCCACTGAGCTGGTAAATCAGGTAGAAGTTGGTTTGTCCTTTTTTGGGGGAAGTTACACAGTTTTTTCTCCAGTTTAGTCATGTCCAATTATACCATTTGCTAGGTCTCCCCATCACACATGCTTCATCCAACACATGTAATGCCAGCCACTCTATCTTTACAAACTGCCCCTAATGCAACATTAGAGAAATGCCACCTTTCAATTCTAAAGCACCAACTGGGTGACATTGCCAATCCCACAACTACAGGGCCAACACTTGTTGTGCCACTCAGGAGGCATGTTTTCTCTGTATATGATATACTACACAGCATGGACACTCACCATGTTGTTTTCATCTAGAATGTCATTCGAGATGTCCTCTGTAGTTGTTCGTAAAGGTGTTGAAAAGGTGTTTCTTTGTGTGTAAGTTGTTAGTTTGTTTAGGTCCACAGTACTTTGCTCCACTTTGATTGATGGTGTAGGTGTGTCATCCTTATCTACCGTAGGTGTCTGTCCAGCAGCACCTGTTGATGTGTCTATTTCCAGAGGCACTTCAGGTGCTTCTGAGACATGCTTGACTACAGCAGTCCTAGTGGAGTCATCTTTTGTTGTGACTTTAGGAGCAGAGTCAGGCACCATTTCAGTAAGTTTGGGCACATCTGTTGGTTCAGGTGTATACTCATTTTTAGCCACTTCAGGCAAGCCCTCCACTACGACTGTTTCAGTTAAGGATGAAGTTGGGGACTCGCGTGTCTCCGTGACTTCAAGTAAGTCCTGAGCTATCTCAGTAACTTCAGGAATGTCCTTAGGTGCCTCAGTAAATTTAGGTATGTCCTCATCGATAGCAACCTCAGGTCTGTCCTCATGTGCATTAATTACTTTTGTGTCTCCCACCACCTCAGTTTCAGGTAAGTGTGAAGTTGTGTACTCAAATGCCTCAGGTCCTTTTGTAGGTTCAAGTGCCTCTGTAAACTTAGGCATTTCTATAACTACAGGTAGAAGAGGTGTGTCTTTTGCCGTCACAGTTTCAGGTAAGGTTGTGTCTTCAAGAATCTCGGGTGTCTTGTCTTGAGCTGTTTCTGCTTCAGTGTCAGAAGCTGATTCCACACTACTAGATTCAAGTGTGTCATCTATGGTGCCAGATATAAGCTCAGGGATGTCATCTTCAGTGCCAGATATCACCTCAGGGGTGTCATCCGCAGTGCCAGATATAACATCAGGTGTGTCATCTTCAGTGCCAGAAATCATCTCAGGGGTGTCATCTTCAGTGCCAGATATTACCTCAGGGGTGTCATCTTCAGTGCCAGATATAACCTCAGGTGTGTCATCTTCAGTGCCAGATATCACCTCAGGGATATCATCTTCAGTGCCAGATATCACCTCAGGGGAATCATCTTCACTGCCAGATATAACCTCAGGGGTATCATCTTCAGTTCCAGATATCACCTCAGGTGTGTCATCTTCACTGCCAGATATCACCTCAGGGGTGTCTTCTTCAGTGCCAGATATCACCTCAGGGATGTTATCTTCAGTGCCAGATATCACCTCAGGGATATCATCTTCAGTGCCAGATATCACCTCAGGGGAATCATCTTCACTGCCAGATATAACCTCAGGGGTATCATCTTCAGTGCCAGATATCACCTCAGGTGTGTCATCTTCAGTGCCAGATATCACCTCAGGGGTGTCTTCTTCAGTGCCAGATATCACCTCAGGTGTGTCATCTTCAGTGCCAGATATCACCTCAGGTGTGTCATCTTCAGTGCCAGATATAACCTCAGCTGTGTCATCTTCAGTGCCAGATATCACCTCAGGGCTGTCTTCTTCAGTGCCAGATTTCACCTCGGGGGTGTCATTTTCAGTGCCAGATATAACATCAGGGGTGTCATCTTCAGTGCCAGATATAACATCAGGTGTGTCATCTTCAGTGCCAGATATCACGTCAGGGGTGTCATCTTCAGTGCCAGATATCACCTCAGGGGTGTCATCTTCAGTGCCAGATATAACCTCAGGGGTGTCATCTTCAGTGCCAGATATAACCTCAGGTGTGTCATTTTTAATGTCAGGTATAACCACTGGCACATCATCTTTAGTATCAGGTATGACCTCAGGTGTGTCATTCTCAGTGGCAGAAATAACCTTCGGTGTGCCATCATCAGTGTCAGGTATATTCTCAGGTACATCATCTTTACTATCAGGTATGACCTCAGATGTGCCAAGCTCTACATTAGATGTACTGTCAGGTTGAACATTAGAGTCAGGTATAACCTCAGATGTGTCATCTTCCATATCTGGTATGACTTCAAGTGTGTCATCTTCAGCATTAGGTGTAATATCAGCTTTAATAGAAGCATCAGGAATGACTGCAGGAGTGGCATCTGCAACACTAGCATCAGGTATAACTGTAACCGTGTCCTCTTCAGCATGAGTGCTAGATGTGACATCACTTTTGTAATCTTCAAAAACAGCATCAGGTGCAACTTCAGGTGTCATCTCTGGAGCATTGGTGGATGGTTCTGTCTGGTCTGTAATATCTACAGATGTATCCTCTGCGGTCTTTTCATGTGTGACTTTCACAGCAGCTTCAGTTCTGTCTTCAACTGTAGGATCATTAGGTGCTACTACTTCAGGAGCTATAGTTATGCCTTTTGTTACATCTGTAAGTGCGTCTAAATTGCTTGTAACATAAATTGTGCTAGTCTCCTTAGGTAAATATTGCTCTGTAGCAGATTCAGGTAGGTCTTCTGAAGTAATACGTGATGTACCTGTAATTTCTTCAGGTGTATTCTCTAAATCATCAGCTGTTCGATCTTCAATGGCAGCAATGGGTATGTCTTCAACTACAGTTGTAGTCTCTTCTAATGAGACCTCATTAGTAGGCGCTTCAAACTGAACATCAACCCAACCGGGTGCTTCTTCCTCTTTGGAAACACTGACAGTCTGTTCTTCCTCTTTAACAATAGTAGTCTCCTCTGTAACTTCAGTTGTATCAGTCATCTGAATCTCTCCCTCACTGTCAGGCTCAGATGTGATATCTTCAACTTCACTCTCATCTTCCTCTTCAGGGTCTTGTACCACAGCCACATTTGTGTCTTCTACAGCCCTCTCTGATGACTCCTTATCTCTGGTACCTTCAGGTGAATCATCCTCCATCATTGGTAATTCTTCATCAACAACAGACTCAGGTGCTATTTCATCACCTTCAGCTGTGTCCTCAGCTATGAACACTTCACTACCAGCTTTGTCAATTGAACCCACTGATGGAGGTTGTTCAGGTTTGTCCACCACCTGTTGCTCATCTTCAGTGGGTTTAGGTGTGTTATGCAAAGTAGGTATAGATGAAGACTGTACTGCTGCTTCTGTTGGAGGCTCAACATCAGGTATCTGCACAGGTTCTTCAGGTGAAACTTCTTCTGTGCTTGCTGGGGTTTCCTCTAAACCAGAAGCAGGAGCTTCAGAGGTGGGCTTGAAGGTAGCTTCTGAAATAACTCCAGCTTCTTTATCTCCAAAAGCAACTATTGAAGTTTCACTAATACTTTCCTCAGGGGCTTCCTGGTTCACTTCCAGTTCAGTGCTGGGGCTTATCTGATCAGTTGCCTGACCGGTGACTTGTGTCGGGGAATTGGGGCTTATCTCTTGTGAGTCCTCAAAGGTCAGGGTAAGATCAGGCTCAGGGGTGACCTCTAGTGTGACCTCGAGTATTGTGGCCATGCTGGTGGCTGGGATTACTTGTGCTATAGTCTGTGCTGTTGTAACTATAGTCTCTTTTGGAGCAACTGTTGTATCTTTTGGAGTAGATGTAGTATCTACTGAAGTAACTGTAGTCTCTTCTGAAGCGCGTAGTGAGGAGTCCCCCCTTAGATCTGTTGCTGGGGCTTTGGTTAGTGGAGACGTTACAGTTTTAACTGGAAGAGAGAATGTGAGAGAATGAGGGAAAAAGAAGGGACAATCGATTACTGTTTTGGTTTATTAAGGAGATGTGTAAGATATTAAAATCTTTTTGAAGATTAGATGATTTTTGTGGAATTTACTCAAGTTTTAGCATTCACAAAATATTCTACTTATTTATTAAAATCGCACATGACACACAAGTCAGGAGGCAGCCGTAATCCTTTGTCATCGTTTCCTGAATGATACAAAGTACTTTTGAATGACAAATTTGCATCACCCAAATGGCAACTAAAGAAGAGGGCAGGATAGCATGATGCAACCGTCTATTTGTGTTCTGTCTTATCTTTCCAGAGCTTACATCACATTCAGACAGTTAGTTACAGCAGTTTAAAAGGCTAACAATCGTCTGCAGGTACTGATACTGTCCACTTGTCAGACACCACTGACTAAAATGGATTATCGGCTATTCTTAGAGCAACATAGGTCCTGAGCCACCATGTCTCATGCAGACTAATGGCTTTAGTGAACCTAATGAACAGGATGGGTATAAACCTACTGTGTTATCTAGCCAAATATTGAATGTAGGAATACTTGCTAACAATGAATGAAGGCTCTTCAGGACAAGATTAATTCACTTAATGTTAACTGGGCCCTACTGATTTACTCCAAGTGTACTTAATGCATTGTTACCAATTTGAGCATATCTGGAAGTATGTCTACTATTTTCACAGGGATGTAATGGTAATTCAAAAGGAACCGATCAAGTGTAAATCAGGAAAATTGAGACCATGTATAATTCCGGCAAAATTTCCCGAAGGGCTCGTGTATGACCAGAAACTGAATTACACGGAACAGAATTACTGGGAAACATAAGTAATGTATTATTGATGTAGTTAATGTTAATATATTCTGCTGTTTTTATTGCCGAGCTTTCGGTTTTCATGAATGCACAAAATAACAGGAGTATACTTTCTATGATCGCAGTACCAGCCCATTTGAGAGAAGTGGGAAAACTGCTCTTTCAAAAACTGCAAAACAGAATTTTATTGTGGGACCTGTTTTACAGTCACATTCTCAATTTTTGCATGAGCAAAATGTCCCAGGAGTGTATTTTGTACAAGAAACAGAAATGAAAGAGCTGTTGGCTCATGGTATGGACATCACATCCTGTTTAACAGGGCTTTTTGGCAAATGTGAACATGTGCATTGAGATCAAGTTACCATTTAAGGGTGGCAAGTGTGAGTGATGCAAAGCCTGAATGTTATGGAAATAATGTACCAGGTTAAAAGGCCTTAACAGCATGGTCCTCTGCAGTTTTCCACATAGGTTCAATCCTACTAATACATACTGACTGGTAAAAAAAAAAAACAGACCTTTTTCAGTTGTGGTGACGATGATATTAGCTTTTGTAGGAGATGATGTAGTCTGCTGGCTGTGAAAGAAAAGATCATCACCAAAATATTAAGTGCTTATCCAAGGGAAAAGAGAAAACACAAAGTCGACCATTCCTCCCAAACTCCTGTCAGCAACACAAAGTTTGTTCAGTTTTTCTCAAAAACTGAAACCAGAGGCATTATTTCCTTTGTATATGTGTAAGATCATGCACAAAACTACTTCTAGTTTCTCAGAAAGCAGGGAGGTTTACAGGCATAAACTAGTGATGGGTAATTTCATCAGCAAAGGATCAGTACTAGTGTTGACAAAAATCTGGCTGCGTTTCTTGTTCTTTGCAGCAAAAGCCTGGTCCTTTACTGAGGAGATTTTTCACAGTAGGAATACAAGTTTGGAAGTCCATTGAGAAGGATTATAGCACTGTGTACCATAATGACCTATTACAAGATTGAGCAGCTACAAATAATAAGACTTTCAAGGAACAATTCACCAAACATGCTAACATGGTTAACAATGCATTTAAGTTATTGAGGACCACTTAGCATGATGTTGTTTATGCAATGCTAACTGGCCTATGGAGTGGAGATTGTGGTGCCCATGGGGGGGTCAGTGGGCCCTACCTGCACTCTGGCTGCCATGAGGCGGTGGGCTCGCTGGTGCAACACAAACATGGAATCGTGTGAATACAGTGCTACATCACTGGGACAATGTGGAACATGGGGAGGTGTGTATGTGTGTGTGTTCGAGGTGTGTTAGGAAGTGAGAGACTGACCCCGAAGCAACGGTTCTTAAATATGCCCTCAGGGCCCCACAAACAGCACATTTTGGTTGATCCTTGTGAAGGGAATTGAGAACAAAAATGTGGACTGTCTGGGGGTCCCTGAGGACTAGTTTAAGAACTACTAGTATAAATGTGAGTGACAGAAAAAAAATGTATGTATACCACTAAAAACCTGGTAACTCACCTTGTTGATGCCATTGCTACTCTCTGAAATCAGAAGGAAAAACAAATGAAGTTTAACCAAGTCTAACACTGTAGTCACGTATTCAGAATACAAACTCGTATTAACATTAGTTTTAACAATTTTTTTTAACTTGCAGCATTTTGCTGCGTGAGGTTAAAGTGAAGCTCCTGTTCACTCACACTGGTGACGAGCTCAAGATGCTCAGGTGATTGGCTGAAGCTCATGCCGATGTCAAAAACACTAATGCTGCCGTTCTGGCATCTGTTGATCCACAGCTGGTACTCGTCTTTCTCAGGCAGCCTGTCCCAGAAGATCTTAAATGCCTCCCACACAGTATCCTGACAAACTGGAGAAAATAGGCGCACAAATACAGTAATGTTGAAAAGTTTGGAATTATCTACCATGTGAATATTTTGTTTGTTATTACATACAGTAATGTGTGAAATTTAGAGGCCAGCCTCCCTTCACTGAATTTCCAGTAAAAATGGCCATTAAGCACAAGTTATTCATTTTTTCAGGAGACATTTCTGAGGGGAGTCATATATAAGATGATCCACTTGCATAAAGAAGAAAAAAGTCGGAGGAAACTACATGAAAAAACAAGAGTTTTCAAATGGGATTCCTAACAACCACCTGGAAGACTTGGTAGACACCAAAACTGCCCCCATCAGATAAAGAGCACTTAAAGCTTTCATCTTTGAGAGAGAGGAGAAAATCAAGCTGCTTCAGCTCTGAAAACATCCACAGGTGTTTCTGTCCATCCTTCCATTGTGAGAAGACAACTTAGCGCATTGGGTCTGAAAGGATGTGCAGCTGTTCAAGAAGAACCTCACTGAGAAAAGGAGATGGACACATCAAACAAAGAAGCTGAACAATGGACTGACCACCCCAGAGTCCAGACCTCAGCATCACTGAAGTGTTTGGATTACTTCAAATTGATCAACCAACTTCTAAGAGTGACATATTTATATACTATATATGTATATAGACAGTAAACTACCCAAAGACTAAACAATAAACAATACTCTATAAAAGTTATGCAAACGTTAAACATAGGACAGTATAGACTAGACTAGACTGGACAAAGTGGTGAAAGGAAAACAGACCAGCTGTAAGTCAGCAATGACTGTTGTACACTCATAACTAGAAAACGTCTTAGTATTACCAAAGACCTTTCAAAAAGTGCAGATAATGTGTATAGATGTCTGTTTGGAGGATGATTCATGTCTGTTTATAGTGCTTTCTGGTTTGGTTTCCTGTAAGGCCCAGTGACATTGCAGAAGACTACCATGTTATAAAGATTTCATGAATTATCTTCAAATCAGTGTTCCAAACTTTTGAATGGTAGATTACATAGACATACAGACAAATCTAAAGAATCCTGACAGCTGACTTGAAATTTAAATAAACGTTGCAGTTTAGCGTCAAATATCATTTTCCAGTTGATTTCCTGTGCATCAATTGTCGGAATGAAGCACATTGGTTTGTCCGCTGAGGTGGTACTTTCTGTAAACGGTCTCTGTGATGGACAGAAGGGAGTCATTACTCAAGCCAAGCATCACGAGCAAAAACCCTACAACATCCCTCATGATGGATTGCTGTTTCAGAAGGAAAAATAATGAAAGCAACCGCCGACATAATGGAAAGATTTCAGCTGATCTGCTCGCCTACATGTGTCAGTTATTCCAGACAGGCTCTTTTTTCGTTCACCAGTTTTGAAAGTGAAAAGTCCCTGTTTGGACATGTGTGACCCCCACATACTTTTTTGAGTATATGGAAAAACAAACAGGAAAATCAACCTGGGGTGACTTTGCTAGGACATTCCCTTCAACATCTGCCTGCTGAAGTGGGAGTAGCAGGACTGCTGGGAGGGGGCACTGGGGCTCACATTTTCCTGGCAGTCTGCAAGTGTCTATAGTGTGTGCAGAGGGTTTCAGTAGAGCAGCGGCAGTGAGATTACCCATAGGAAAATGATGGAGAACAAGAATGAGCAGAAGGAGAGAAAGTAAGGAAAGGGCACATTGTGCTAGGACAAAAACAGGAATGCTAACTCATGCACTTTCACTTATGTGCGACCTATCAACAGCCACTGAAGTAAAGGAACTGCATGATACTTCCAAAGCTATCAGATAGTACGCCATAGAGAATCCATAAGCGTCACCAAGAATAGGTGTCTGCATGGGGGTGCAAAGACATGCAGTCAGGCCGATTGGTCTGCCCTGCGATGGACTGACGACCTGTACAGGGTGTATCCTGCCTTCGGCCCCATGAAAACTGGGATAGGCTCCAGCAAGGACTCTTATTGGTATAGTGCAGGGTGCTGCCCCAGGAGGGATTGAACCCCAGTCTATGGTGTAGAAGGCAAGAGTGTTACCCACTACACTATACCAGCCATGTTTTCTGTTAGCTGGAGGAATCAGAGAAAGCTGAATATTTTTTCAAACACTTTTTTGTTCAAATCAAATCATTGCAATGGAAAGAAAGAAGGTAATCAGTTAAAAGTCTGTATACATATTTGGTTTCTTTTCTTTGTCTGAAAGGATCAAACCTTCTTTGTCAGCCTGTTTATTCTGAATAACAGTTTCTCTTTCCTTTACAATTCCTGATGAATAAGGTGAGAATTACACCAACACTAGCTTGGTTGTATAAATTAGCCTATAGATCAGTGGGTAACAGTCAAGATTGAATGGCACCACAGGGATTCCCAATTGTTGTGTAATGAATTTGTGTCATGCATGCTGGACATTGCAGTAAGAATCCTGACAAACAAAAACATGAAAATAGTTTAAAATCATTAATTCTGCTGAACTGATGAGGCTGAGGGACATAATGCACTACAGAATGCTATATTACATGGTGAATAACATATTGAGCTCTAGTATAGCTGACCCCATGCTGATATAACTGAAGTAGATTATAGATTCAGCTCCTTTGGACTTATAGAAAAACTCACTTGTAGCATTCACTTTGTAATGTTTAGTTTTTACAACAATACTAGCCATATAGACTATTAATCCTGCTGACAAATTCTAAGAAATACCTGTCTGTAGTGGTTTACATTGTGTTCACTACACTTTTTCACTTTATTTATTCATCTCGATAATTTCACAGCAGAAAGAAACCATCCCTATGCACACGAAACTAGATATTCTTCAAAGAATGGTCACTCGAAACATCCCACCATAGCCATTACTTTAGCTACATAAGCTTTTGTTGGTTGCCAGTTTACAGCCTCACCTCGAAGATGAAAGTACTCCAGATGATTCTGTAGGGCTTGATTTACGGTCTCTTGGGAGCATAGCTTTACACCATTAGGGAAGAGTATGTCCCGTTTCCTTCTGGACAGGGCACCTCTGCCCTCTCCAGATGCGGAACCCAAAGCCTGTCTGATCCTTGGGACCACCATCTGACTTGCCAGAGTCCCAGAACTTATCATATTCCTCGAGTTGCGACGTTCCAGCCCCGAAATATCATTGTGAGCATCTGTGAAAAGGCAAGGACGACACGAAGACTCATTTGACAAGACCTTGCAGAATTTGTCATTACACCCTCTTCATATTCATAATCAATTCCAAAACCAATCTAAATGAGAATATATTGTACAGTATCATTATCACTGTCATCAAAACGTTTTACCTCTATTTTTAACACCATTCAATAACTAGGGATGCACAGTGTTATCGGAATCACATTGGCAGATAAATGCTTTTAAAATGATCAACATTTGACAGGTAACTAGATTTGACCAATAAATTTGATTTTAAGTTTAATGTTTATGCAATGTTGCACTTTGCTTAAACATGTGAATTCATCTTATTGCATTTGGAAATCTATAGAAAGAAAAGATATACATCTACATTATGCTATGCTAAGTAGATCTAGTTCCAGTGTCTACATTTTAGACATGGTTATGTAGCTGCATCAACAAGTAGGTACATGAAATATATTGTAATTGCGGCATTGGGCTCATCCCTATTGAAAATGCCTGATGTCCTTTCCACACTGTAAACATTTCTTGAGAAATGGATCAGATTTGGAATAAAATCTTGTAACATAAAAAAAGGACAATATGAAAGTTCCACTTAAATGTGGATATACATACCTGTGCCTAAGAGGGAATGTCCCATTAAAAGTAAGATTCCCAGCACCCACCAAATCCATTTCCATGGTAAGTCCAGCATTGTAGATTCCAAAGCCTGGCCCGACTGCTTTACAAAACTTTTGATGCAAACTTTATATCAGTGAATATCAATTCAGTAATAGCTCAAATATTTGCATCCCCTGCATACTGGCTAGCATGGCTCAACAAGCAGCAAGACTTTCTATAGTGTTTTAATTGAGCTGCATTGTTTCAGCTCCTGGGGATGCATTGACGTAGCCCCGAGCTCAAGCCGCCGAGCACTTAGCAGATGGCTCCTTGGGGAGGGTTTTTTCAGAACACTAATCCTATTTGTTAAGTCCTCTCAGGAAAGCATGTCCAGGAGTCACAGATACCGCGACACCGTCCACCTGTGAGACTCGCCGGATTGCCAAAGAGATCCAGACTCAATGAGTAATCAAGACTCTTTGCTGAGCTGAGGTTTAAAAGACTTCAGAAATAGATGTCGATAGAGTCCCCCAGCTTTACCAAAGAGCATCAAAACCTGTAACAGTCGGGTGAATGATATCGATGATCATGTAAGATTTAAATGTTGGGCTATGTCTGCATGCTCATGGCCAGATGGTATTGATGCTAATAATCCTATAGATGTTCCCTGCTTTCTCAGGTGTGGACAGACTGGTAATCCTTAAGTATTCCATGTGTGAAAAAGGCTTGCTGGTATCTTGTTTTCTTTCTCAAAGGTCAGAGCAGAAACCACCAGCTTGGCTTCATAGGTGAAGCATGGTACCTCACATGCCTAATGGTGTTTTTGAGAAGAAATGATTTGAAGATTAGATCTACGTCAGGCATCTTAGGGTTGCAGTGTGTTGGGAACACCATTGACACTGGACCATTACTTGCAGCTCTGGAGGTCCAGGGTCCTGCTGAAATGTAGAGTGTTCCTTGCTTCACCTCTGGTTTAGCTCATGAAGGACTTGGGAAGTATGAGCTGTAGCCATGGTCTTTCAAGGTTCCTGGGTGCACTAGTCTTTGGAGGTCTCTGCATTGCAATGATAAATACTAAACGAAAAACCAAGTGATGTTGAATAATATTTCACATCCATATTTGTGGGCAATATGTAAACAATTAGCCTTACTAGTGTGCAACGTCCAAATGAGTTTACATGTAACAGTTTTTGTGTAATATACGAATCAAGATTTCTTCTTTTTCTTTCTTTTGAAGATAAATGATAACATACCATGAGTCAATGATCACTGAAAACAGGCCTGGGAACAGATAACATTTTTTTTATTATTTATTTGGTAATTGTACATAATAAAGGGTTATTTGTTCATCTGATGTTACTGCTGGCAGTCAGATTCTTCTGGGCACTTGCTTCAGTTGTCTGGTCAGTATTTCATCCTGGGTTGGAACAGGATCCTCAAGAACAGGTCTGGTGAACACATGCACCAGTTACAATGCTTGGTGATGCCCAGGAAATATTTCCATCTACAGGAGGTGTATCAAGACAACATCCACCAAAACTTCAACAGTAGGAATCAGAACTAAACATCACTGCACATCACAATCCTAGTTCTTTATTAATGTAACAAAGCACTCCAGACTGTTACTCGCTACTCTGTGGTTATCTGCTGGGCTAGTGAATGAGCCCAGGGCAGCATGCCACAGGCCATGTCCACAGGCTTAGCACGACTTTACTAGCCCTTATTCTTTCTGTATACTGGGAGTGCAGGTTTTGGCTGGACTCCATCAAAGCTTCTTTTAGCCACTACAACTTTCACAGCAAGCCAGAACAGCATCCGGTGACTAGTTTAAGCGCCATTCTGCTGTGGAACTTCTACACCGATCAGGCGTAACATTATGATCACCTCCTTGTTTCTATGCTCATTGCCCTTTTTTCAACTCCACTTACTATATAATTTAGAACACAAGATACAGTACTGATTATAATTATAATAATAATAATAATAATATGTTCTGTTCATATGGCACGTTTCAAGGGATACATTCAAGGGGTACATTAAGGGGCCCAGATTCTGCATTTCTCTTCTTTTGATTTTTTCCTATGAGGTCAAAATAGGACAACTGATTCCTTTCAGCATCATTAAATTTGATATTGCGTATTGATGAAATGAGCCTATCGTGTTTTTTACACCAGGTACAAAATATACAACACAAGTAATTATATAAACCCAAAGAAAACATAGGTTGAAGTATTGCTGGGTTGCTTGATGTTTCTCTGTACTCTCTGGGTGTGCATTTTGTAAAAGTCTTCATAGCATACATTCACGTATCTTGTGCTTTAATCCATTTGAATCACAAAATCGTCTTTCAGGCCACAGAGGAGAGGAGGAGGTTCAACACGAAAAAGCAGTAACTTTCAGGGTTTCTGAATGAAGCACATAAGGGACAGGAACGCAGCTTCACTTCCTGTTTTATAATGCAGGGGTGTGGCTAAAATAAGGCTCTGCCTATTTTTTTGGTAGTGACATGAAAATGTGGGACAGAATGTCTTTGAATCTTCGTAAATCTATCAATAAACATAGATGGATAGATGGATTCTATGCTCATTACCCATTTTATCAGCTCCACTTACTGTATAGCTGCACTTTGTAGTTCTACAGTTACACCACCACCTCGTCAGTGTCACTGCAGTGCTGAGAATGACCCACCACCCAAATAGTACCTGCTCTGTGAGGGTCCATGGGGGTCCTGACCACTGAAGAACAGGGTAAAGGGGGGCTAACAAAGTGTCAGAGATGGACTACAATCTGTAACTGTAGAACTACAAAGTGCACCTATATAGCAAGTGGAGCTGATAATATGGACAATGAGTGTGGACACAAGGAGGTGATCATGATGTTATGCCTGATCGGAGTACATGTCCCTAACTTTGCCATGGACATCCCTTGAAGTTGGAACTTTTTTGCTGCCCGTGTTTCTAATTTGTTTCTGAATTTAATGAAACTAATAATTTCCCATTGTATTGATATTGGTACCATTTTTACACTGCATGTTCAGAAACAAGAGCTGGAACCAACAAAACCTGTGGTCCACATGCCTGAGAAAACAAACCACCTCGGTAACGGTAAGTGTCTTTTTGCCACTCTAAACCAACGAATATGGCTAATTAGTTCCTTGTCCACTAGTTAGCTGTCAAATTGGTCACACCGGCAGCATCAACCTGTGCTTAACAACAACACTACAGTCTGTTAATGATCAGCCTGATCAGCCTGATCACCCAGCACACTACACACTGAGCTGCTGTGCACTTCATCTCTGGCTAAACCTTATTTCTAGTATATTTATATATTTATACTGTTACTGTTTATTTAAGTTACCTGAACATTAAGCTGCTACTCTGTACCTGCACTGTACACTTTATATACAGATGACTGTTTACATCTTTTTTTACAAATAGTACTTCTGCAATTCACCAGCACATTTCTATCTATATACCTGATACACTTGAATAGCAAACTCTTTAGAAAGTAATAATTCTCAAAATAATGATTGAAATATCAACCTACCATTCTAATTTACTTTATGGTTTACATAAAGGTGATGTGAACGTACTTTGTGATTTATTTTCAAGAGTGAAGAATGTGCTAAATGGCTGTTAGCTTCAACTGCAAGAGTTAAAGACTGGGAAGAACACCCTTGAGCACCCTTAGGTCTTGATCTTGAGCAGGTACCAAAAACAATGAAACTGGAACCTTTATTACTAGACAGATGGCCAGTGAAAAAATGACACTTCCATTTTTCTTCCTGTACTTTTGGCAGTGGAAAAACCCTTACTGTTTCAAGAGACCTGCTTGTGGAAAGATGTGTTCTTGTGGAACGTGTGCTATGTGCCCCTGAGATTGGGATCTGGGTGGTGTTTCAGTCTCATCTGGTGTGTCCAGGTGGTCTAGGTGCACACTGACAGATAACTGTTTGACTAAGTGGCAAGGGGCAGAGTTAGCACATCGGATATGTGACGAGACAAATCTGATGTGACATCTGCCATATCTTCGGCTTTGCTTTCTCTTAAACTCTTGGTCCCTTGGACTTCTGAAAGACTTCCAGAAGCTAAGCTCTTAGGTATAGTTGTTTCAGTTCCCCTTTTTGACATTCACTCCAGTCTCGAGAATGATTACCATCAAATTCCCAGTTTCAACCCTCTACCAAAGTCTTTGCAGCCATGGAAATGGATCACTACCGGAAAGGTCAGAGAGAGGACTCAGTGTCGCTCCAATCCAGAGAAGGTTAACAGTCCAATCTTGGGATCGTCCATCCGCTCCAAGGCAATAGTTTGAATCACAACCATACAGTCACTTGGGTCACTGAGCAAGGATCAAGAAGCTGTTTGTCTCAGCATCCAATCCTACAAGAACAAGTGAGCCTATTAATAGCACAACTACATTAACAAGAACAAATACAAAGAACGGGTTTGACCAGGTTATCATGGGTACTGCTCCAATGATAAGGCCACTTCATTCAAATCAGACAGGACAGTAATGGACTTTAGACTATTATGTCTACACCACTTTGCTCTGACTATTAATAACCTAAAACCTGGAGCTTCCTTTGGGCTTGGAGTTCAACCAGACAGCTTTTAGGCCACTACTTGCGTCTTACGGTGACCGATGACATCACAATCACAGTGCTAGACATCATTTATTGGATAAAGTACAGAAGGTAGTGGGAGCCAGGGTCCGGGCCATTGTCCAGAAACCCGGGTGAAGCTACAACTCAACTGTCCTTCAGATATAAACAGCCTTCACAGCCACCTACCGTCAACTCACTGTATCTGTTTACTCTGCTAAAGTGATTTAATGGCAAGCCACTTAATCTATTGTCCAGATTCTGCTCCTTGTCAGATGAGTACATTGTGGTGGTGATGGTGGTTTTAAGCTAAATTGAGATGGACTGATATTACCTTTCTTTCCTTTTTGGTTCATCTCTCTTGTCTATGAAATAAGCTATTTAAAACAAGCTATTTCCTACATACTGCACTCATTTATCCCTCGGGAAATCTTAAGTCGCTAAGGAAGTCCTAAAAACCACCCAAAAAAAGGATCTGCGATAGCTTGCTAATGTGGCTAACAATGAATGGGGGTAAAGTGCTAATAGGTGGCTACTGAAACAGTCCTTTAATTATGAGTGGGACCTTCCTAAACGAAAACAACCCCAGTCATAGTATTGGGCTAGGACCCGGAACCTTCACGGTAAAGAGCACTCTGCTTCCAGTAAGACTGGATTAGGGTGCAGGAGGGGCCAGATCCCATCTCTATCAGAGGGCGTAATTCGGTCCTAATCTCAGAGTCTAGCCCAGATTAGCAAATACAGGGTCACTGAACTCAGTTACCTCGGTGGCCTTGAGCCGAGGGGCTATGGTTGTGGACTCTTCTCCTGTCAGGTCTAATTATAGGATGGCCAAGCAAAGCATCCCAATCCTACTGCAATCCTACTACAGTACCGTGCAGACCCCTCAGAGAACAACCATGCAAAGGTTTGTCAAATTAAAAATAACTTATACAGTGCAGACTATAAACTGATAGCTTATTCAAAAAGGATTTGGAAAACAATTAGAGGTTCTGGTATGGTAAAAACCTACCAAATGATATTAAATAATAAACTGTAATTATTTTATTCTTTTTTGCCACAAAATTACTGAGCTAGTCGGTCAGCAAGATCTGGTCACCACTTTTTGAATATGAGACATCCTGAAAATTCATTGTATTTTTAAGGTAATTCTTGCTGTTAAACAGGCCTCTCAGTCATTAAGGAAACAACTACAGCTTTGTTTATCTACAAAAATGTTTTAACTGTTACAACGTCCGACAAATTGAAATGTACAAAATATTAGCATCATATTAGAATAATTTTAAACGTTTAAATGTTTTGTACTCTTGTATATTTTGTACAATATGCATATCACATCATACCTAATCTATATTGTTGCAAATACCCAGAACATTTACTTAAAATATGGGGGATATTTTATTTTGTGTTTATTGTATTATTTGTATTGCCCATTAAATCAGTTAATTTTGCCACGACTAATTAATTGTGTGTGTATATATACACATACAGGCGCAAGACTAATTCCTTGTATGTGCAGGTGTGCTTGGCTAAAGTCTTTTTTTTTGCGTCTTTTACTATTCATAATAACAGCTTATAGTAAAATAAATTCAAGATGTTCATTTCCATTCTAATCCTTACAAAAACTTAGACATTGCATTGCAGAGACTACCTCAAAGTACTACAAACCCCTAAAACCTGCCGTTTGTTTACATGTAGTTACAGAGTAATAAGCTTCCATATGTAATAGGATTATAAGGGGTTAATACGTTGAACAGACTCACAAGCGTTGTTTGTACAGTTCCTGTTCGTTTCCCTGCCTATATGTACCTCTCCTCGATATCCTACGCTAAGCTACTCCGGATCTTCAGCCTTTGGATGGGGTTTAAGAATTAAGTCATGAACGTTTGTTTACACCCGCTTCTCCCACCAAACCCTACCGCTCTGCTTTTCAGGTAAGAAACATTTTAGCATATATCGGCCCACTGGATAAGGTTTAGCGCCCTGCTGAGTGACCACCCTCGGACCACCCAGACTGTCAGGCACACAAGGTCTAACTAGTTTTTAATCTCCTCAAGCAGATTTTAAATGCACATAACCAGTCATTTTTGGCAAATAAACGATTACAACAATCGGGAGAACGGGGATTGCTATTTTTATTTATTTAACTAATTTACAAAGATAACCAAAGAAAGCAATGAAGCAATGCTTAAGAACCCGTGGGCCACCAGCTTTACCATCGGTGGGCCACCATTCGGGCAAAACAAAACAAGTACAGTGAAACAGACATAAGAAAACAGAAGCCTTGTCCAGCCTAAAGAAATCCATCAAGAAAGGAAGGAAAAAAAAGGAAAACAAAGCTGGAAGGTTAGCTCCACTCACGTTAGCGTAGTAAGGAAAGGGGCATTCCGATACAGGTAATTAGCGCTAATCCCCTCAAACCACAGCGGGACGTCCTCACCAGGCATCGGACTGATCTTCCAGTCAACACATTTAAATTAATGAGTGAGTGAGCACAGGCTTCAGTTCAGGGAGTAATCCCATTCCTGTCGGAATGCCGTCCATCTGCTCCGACTGCCCGTTTCTCCAAGCAAACTCAAGGCCAGGTTACTGGAAAAGGACATTAGCTCTGCGATACCCTTTTCCAGTAACAACAACAGTGTAGCAAGATATCAGATTTAGTTTTCCCTGGTTACCCCAACTGTAGTTCATCAGCCAAGACAATTTGGTGTTTGCGCTTGAGCTACAAGGCTACTAGCTAATAAGTCATGGAACTCGTTCAGCTCAGTTTGACACCATTCAATGTTTGTCTTCAAATGATATATATATATTTTTTTTTTTTGCAAAGAAACAAAGTACCTGACGCAAACCTGAGTAACAATTTTAAATATAGTAAATAAAGTAGTATTAAAGTATATTCCTTTCAAGTCATTAGTGTATTTTGCAAACATATACATATATACACACACACACACACACACACACACACACACACATATATATATATATATATATATATATATATATATATATATATATATATATATTAGTTTGTAAAATGCATTTTTCATTAAAATGTCACCATGTATATATACACACACACACATACATATACATGGTGACATATTAATGAAAAATGCTGCTACACAGCATCAAACCACATGTTGTCCATCATGGAATGTCCACTAAAATATGTAATTTAATCCATTTCTGATAACTGAAAAGACAGAGGACTCACCATGTGCTTTCTTCATAGATCCTCAGAAAACGGGTAAAAGCAAGTCAAGTGATGTCATCAGAGCGATTTTTATTCCAAAACAAGAGATTCACTTTTACTTGGTAACACCAGTGGCAGGACTCCTGGGGAACTTTCATTATATATTTTATAATATTTATTTGGTATTCCTTTTCTTTGTCATTTAATTAATTTATTTTACAGTCATGTATAGATTATTGCAGTTAAAATTGGAGATTTTTTTTTTTTTAAAACATGTTTTTCAAGTGTAATACATCTGAACACTAGGGACACAAAAATGAACATGTCCATAGAATGCCTCATATATATATATATATATATATAGGCAAAAGATAAAAAAAATAACCAAAAGACAAAATGAGATTCCTAACAACTACCTGGAAGACCTGGTAGACACCAACTGCCCTCACTAGATAAACAGCACTCAAAGCTTTCTTCTCTGAGAGTGAGGAGAAAATCAAACCGCTTCAGATCTGAAAACATCCTCAGGTGTTTCTGTCCATCCTTCCACTGTGAGAAGACGGCTCAGCGCTATGGGTCTGAAAGGATGTGTAGCTGTTCAAGAAGATCCTCGCTGAGAAAAAGGAGACGGACACGTCAAACAAAGAAGCTGAGCAATGGACTGACCACTGAATGGGTTGCCAAATACTTCAAGCATAAAGTACAACCAACCTCTAAGAGTGAACTTAGAAAAAGGTGTGGAATAATATCCCTGCAGGTTTCTTTGAAAAACAAAGCGAGTCTCCTGAAAAGAGCGGAAAGGTGGACAAATTAAATTCTGAAAATGTAGAGATATTATATTATTATTATAAATAAACAGACCCCCGATGCCTGTATAGATGGAAGCGCATTCTCACATGGGGCTACAGTACGTTACATTGTCTGGCTTTTTGGAGACTGGTGCAGACTTTCATCTTATGGCTGGACATCCATCTAGGACCCCCACTGTGGCTGAGAACAAGTTTAAAACAGACATCCAACGGCATCTAATTAACCCTGAAATGCTTAATATTCTGACCTGCTGTCAGGCCAATTACACACATATGGCTAACCCCTCTTATTCCTGGCCTGGAGAACAAAACATGCATGAAAAACTCATCAATCTCGTCTGGGACAAGGGGGCCACACTCACATTATCCAAGCTGCCTTTCCTTCTGGGAATGGACCCGGGCTGCACGGCCAAGCAATCAAACCCAGACCCTTCTTGCTGTGAGGGGTCACACACTAAAACACGAACATGCGCACACTTAAAAACGTAAACAAAGGCCTTTAAAGTGGTTCCATTGTGTAGAAACCTGCCATATCAGAATTGCATACAGTGGTGGTGATAGGAACCAGACGTCTGAAGAGGTTAATGACAAAACAAGTACGTGAAATTGTCACACGTAGCCTGATATTGTTCTAAAATTGTTCAGAGAACAGATTTTGGCCTAAAACGTGCTTAACATTTTGGCGGGGAGACATATGGACGTTCTAAGGCAAAATAGTCCCCAAAGAAAGATGTCATTTTTCAGATTCATCTTTATTTTAACCATCAACGTTACATATAAAAACTTATGTAGGTTCATTGCTGGTTTGGCTATATTGATGAATGGATATAAAGACCCCTGGTTCCTATCAGCACCACTGTAAAGAACCATTTCGTATCAAAACCACTTGGGATGACATCGCAACAGTGGACTACATGGAATTTTTAATTTTTAAAAAAATTGGCGGATTTCTTTAGAATGGGCGAAAACTCACAGCCCAGCACCAAACAGTAGCAGCAGCCACTTCAATGCTTAAATTTTGTCATTAATTTTGTTGATTTTTATAGATAATAGTAGTTATACAATGTCAGAAACCACATAAGCAAGTCTTTAAGAGATGACTTACCGACTTGGCACTCTGAGTTGAGTATGCGACGATTTAGACGAGCAGTTATCGCAGTGCTAATTAGTGTACATACGGTTTCGTTACTTGTCAGCATCCTTAGCCTCTCTGTGTTGATGCCAGCAAGCTAATCAATGAGCTACACTCAAAAACAGTTGAAAAAAACACTCAACGTCATTAGAACACTTCTTAAAGCAGCATACAATCCCCTTTAGAAACAATTCTTCCTTTATTTAGATAAACATTTTTTTCCCTTCATACATTAGAAAACTGCACATACACTGAAAAATATATATAATTAAAATAAATTAACAAGAAATATAAATACAAATACTTTCTCTATTAGTATAAAACAAGGCCAAGGTAGTTGCTCAAGTGCTGCTCGGTTCCCACGGGTTGCATCACATCAGCCACTGCCCTGCTCGGCTCCTCCTCGTTGGCGCCGGTACAGCTGAAGCACCAGCTCGCGTAACTCCTCCCTCTTCCGCCAGACCTGTTGCCGTGGAAACCAGCGCTCCAATCGAAGAGGAAGATCAAAGTGTACCACTGGATTCTTTGAAATAAAGAAAAGGTAGTTAGGCTTTGACTAATAAATCTCAGACAGGCGACAGCGTTTCTCAGCTGTCTGTACTTTGCGGATCACACGGCGTCCTGAAGCCACATAAAAGCATGTGTTAAAACAGTATGTGCCGTTTGCGGTTGCTTTCGTTAGGCCCCCATGTTCTTTAGCATTGTGTTTGGCTCAGGAGCTACTTGGATCATCGGTGTGACTGGAGAGAACTGCTCTTAGCGCTGAAAACGGAGCCGAGACAAAGACCATAGCGTTCAAGCTGGAAGATCTGGCAGAAATTCAACAAGAAGCAGCTGAGGAATAAGAGCTGTTCTTCTAAGCGTGCTGTGTATGTTCTTAAGCCAGTCTTTCTCTGTTGACGATAAAAATGTCATAACAGGTTCTTCGGAGAGACGACATAGAAGATCTCCTTTTGGTTCCCTAAAGAACCTTCCTTTAAAAACTGGTTCTTCCTAATCTTGGTTGTGGAGAGTAAAGATCCAACACCTGACTATGATATTCAGATGTCCCTGAAGGCCTGGATCACCTGGATCAGATGGGTTAGATTAGAGTTGGAGCGAAACTTTGTGTGGTGGTAGATCTCCAGAACCAGGCCAATTTATACATTTCCTCTCTAGCTTTGTGCGTGTTTATGTAAAATATTTCTAAAAATAAACTTGTAAGCTTAACTTCAACATATTGGTGCAATTAATTATTAACTAATTAATTACTAATGCCATTAAATATTGACTAATTAATTACTAATGCCACTCATTTTTAACACATTTTCCTACTTTGATCCTTCCACTGGTACTAGTGCTGGCTGAAACAGCCGCAGCACTGTATACTGCTATTACTTTAGCCCTCCCTTTCAAATACAGCGGTTAAAGAGAAACCTTCAGCACCTTTCGCACGCTAGGCTGGACAGTACTGGTGGGAGACAAACTACATATAAATCAACAAGCAGCAAACTTACAAAAGCAACAGAAAAGTGAAAAGACATGCAAAAGGTTGATGTAAACATGGTCAGTTAGTACCTGGTGGAACTGCGAATGCTCTGTGTAACTGACATGAGTACCTGTAGGAAGCTCTCCACGTACTGCAACAGGTAGAGGCCGCAGTCGCTGCTGTTGTCCTGCAGGGGCACTTTACAGTGGCTTCCTTTTATGCTGTCGTCGTTAAACACTCGAGGAGACCCCCTCCGGACTTCCCACTCCACCTGGAGATACCTGAGAAGCGGAGCACAGATAAACTTTACATCTAAAATTTGAATAATGGAACAGTTTATCCAAATGTATACAGTTTACCACATTAGCCCAAATCAAGTCCGTCGGCCAAGACGCGCTTGGTGTCTGAAGTGTCTCTAATTTTGAGCTAGAGATGCAAGGCTAATGTAGCTAACAAGTAATTGCTTGTGCCAGTTAGCATGTTCAAACTGCATGCATACGTCCATGTTTTTACAGTGCTGTGAAAAAGTTTCTTCTAATTGTTAATGTCACAATTAATTTAAGACAAAGACGATCCGTAGCCTTTAGTTAATCAACCGCTATTTAGTTGAAAACTGGGATCAGTTAAACGAGACACTACCCGGCTTGATTCCTGCTGGACCTGTTGAATCTAAACATAATTTCATCATTAACATGTATGGAACTGCAGGCCAACTCAGGTAGGGTCAGCGTTCACAATTCCACCATTAGACAGAGACTAGGCATATTTAGTGGCCGTGGAGTAGCAGCAAGGTAAAACCCACTGATGACCAAGAGGCTTGTCTCACATTTGCCAAAAAGGCAGCTTGATGACTCTCCAAAGTTCTTCAGAAAGAAATTCTGTGGACTACTAATGAAAAATGTTCTGTGGAAGTGTCCGTGTGAAACTTTTTGGAGGACAGGTTGTCTCGTCATATCTGGTGTAAAGCTAATACATCTTCAGTAAGAACATCACACCGACAGAGAGACATGGTGGTGGTAGTATGATGACGCAGTGCTGCTTTGCTGCTTCCAGGCCTTTAACTATGAATTCTGCTATCAGAAAATTCTGCAGGAGAATGTCTGTTCATCTGTGTATGATGTGATTCTAACATGCAGGAAGTCCACTCAATGATTCAATAGAAACAAAATTCAACTTTGGGAGACTGGCTTAGACAAAGTCCTGACTTAAACCTAGACAACTGCAGTCACACAAAGCTTTTAGTTGCAGTTGATACTGCTAAAGCTGGCACTGCCATTTAGAAAGTTCAGGAATATATTTTACATGGTTGATATAAAGTTTGCAAACCTTTTTTCCTTTAATAAATGAAATGCTTGTTTAAGAACTGTGTTTTGTGTTTCCCCATGTTCTCCTTGTCTTATGTTACATTTAGATTGAAACCATTTAGTGCGACATCCAAAAAAACGAGGCATCAGAGGAAGGTAAATACTTTTTCACAGCACTGTACATAAAAGTAGCTCGTACAGTGACAGAAACAACCTAAGCCAAGTCCATTTGTGGCTACTCAAAAACTTAACGTGGTTTTAGGCTTGCAGTTTGAATGAAGCTAATTAGTGGTCCTCCATTATATATTAGCAAAACGAAAGAATGAAATTTCTGCCACTAAACATATCTTGGCTCATCGACTACTTCTGGGTTAAAACCTTTTAAAGCCCTTCTTTACTTTCAGATTTTATAAGCTTCATTCAATAAGTGGGTGTCATATGGGAGCGGTAACTGTCTTCATTCAAATAGAGGGTGATGTAGTTCTAAGGCTTTATAATAAAAGAAGCTGAACTTTTTTTCTACTGAAAGCTGACCCGTCTCTTCAGTGATCTGCTCTGTAAAAATTACTTTTATAAAATAATACAAAGAGCATCTAAGATTTTTGGCTTTCTGCAGTAAATTGTATGCACGTAGCAATATGTTTATGGTCATTAAACACATTTTCTGTTAATTTGAGGGAAACTTTTACAAAAAAAAAAAAAAAATTTCTTGCAGTTACTGAATAATCTGCCTTACGATTTTAGCATGTAAATTCAGATGAACAAACCAAAATATACCCACGTGCATAAGAGGTTAAGGAGGAGAAATATAAGTGATGTTTTGCCAAACTATCCTTTTAACCAATAAAATGTACCATTTCTATGGGATGATGCACTTGTAGCTCAGTGACTTCATTATCTCGCACGCATTCACAAACACACTTGTACTCCAGCAACCTTCGGCTAATCATTCCAAACAGCTGAGTGTATCTCGGCCAGCTCTGCTGAAAGGTGGGTGTTCGCTTTTGGATTTTTTTTTTCTTTGTTCATATTTGAATGATATGGTCTGCCCAGCAATGTATGATGTCATGCTCCATGTTAAAGCTATTTCTAAATGAGCTGGAGCTTGTCTTCACCTAGACCACATTCAGACAGCCCTCCTTCTGGAGTGCCACAGGGTGTATTATTAAGGCTTTTTGTGCCAGGCCAACAGCCTCAGCTCATTATAATACTAAAGAGTCTCTGAATATGAGAGGCAGATGTGCTAGAAGAGGGACAGGACTAAATCTCTAAGAGGCACTCTATGAAGAACCAGAACATCAGGAGCACACCAGTGTCAGACAGACCCACCCAGGTCAATATACACCCATCAGGCATAACATGACCACCTCGTTTCTACGCTCATTGTTCATTTTATCAGCTCCACTTCCTGTATAACTGCACTTTGTAGTTCTACAGTTACAGACTGTAGTCCATCTGTTTCTCTGATACTTTGTTAGCCCCCTTTTACCCTGTTCTTCAGTGGTCAGGACCCCCATGAACCCTCACAGAGCAGGTACTGTTTGGGTGGTGGGTCATTCTCAGCACTGCAGTAACACTGACATGGTGGTGGTGGTGTGACCCTTGTAACTTTGTGAAATTGAGGATGGTTTCCACAAAGAATGGGCCAAAATTGGACCAACAATGCTGCAAAAGGCTGGTAACCTCTCGCCGCAGACGGATCAAAACTGTAACTGACAACAACGGGTTTGCAAACAAAGACCTAATGTTATTAAATTATGGTTTCTAAATATCTGTATCTATTTTGTCTCTGTATATTCTTATGAATACATACTCTTACAGACACCTTATTAAGTACACATCCTTCTTTCTACATTCCTGTCCCCCTTTTAGAACTTTGTAGTTCTACAGTTACAGACTGTAGTCCATCTGTTTCTCTGATACTTTATTAGCCCCCTTTTACCCTGTTCTTCAGTGATCAGGACCCCCACAGAGCGGTGTTATTTGGGTGGTGGATCATTCTCAGCACTGCAGTGACACTGACGTAGTGGTGTGTTACCCTACGTTCACACCAGCAGCGACTTTTTGCCTCATGTCGCCCAAATCGCTGATCGCTCATCACTTGGGCGTTTCTAAACTCAAACTGATCGTTGGTTGCCATGGTTTCACTGATGCCAAGCACAAATCAGATGCATTCTCAATAGAAATGAAAATCACTTGTGTGCTTATTTTTATATAATCCCTGCCTCTGTGCAGTCAGTCTGTGAGGAAAACGCTATTTGGTCTTTGTGATTATCGTCTATTTGTGACGAAAGCTCCGCCCACTTTGTGTCGTCAATGTTCGTGCCTCCTGCTGTTGCCTGACATTGGCAGCTCTCACTGAAAATGAATGACCTCCAGCTGCTCTGTCCCATTGCGTCGCTGACGGTGTGAATGCAGGGTTTGTGTGTGTTGTGCTGGTAACCAGTGGATCAGACGCAGCAGGACCACTGGAGTTTTTAAACACCTCGGTGTTGCTGCTGTACTGAGCACCAAAAAACATCCAGCCAACAGCTACTTGTGGGATTTGCACTGTAACCACTGATGAAGGATTGGAGGATTGGTCCACCACCCTGCTTTGTGGTGCTCCTGCGGGGGTCCTGACCACTAAAACAGAGGGTGATTTATTTATTTATTTTTTGCACACATGTGAACTGAAATGTTGATGCACTCACTCTCGTAACAGTGTGTAGATGCGATAATGGTAGGACAGCTTCAGAGAATCCATGATCAGAATGCAGGGCCTACAAACAAGAGAGAGTGTAAAAGAGAGAGAGAGAGAGGGAGAGAGAGGGAGAGAGAGAGAGATAGAGAGAGAGAGAGAGAGGGAGAAAGTAATAGAGAGAGATAGAGAGAGAGAAATTAACAGGGAGAGAGAGAGAGAGAGAGAGAGAAAGTAAGAGAGAGAGTAATAGAGAGAGCAATAGAGAGAGAGAGTAATAGAGAGTAATAGAGAGAGAGAGAGAAATAGAGAGTAATAGAGAGAGAGAGAGAGAGAAATAGAGAGTAATAGAGAGAGAGAGAGAAATTAATAGCGAGAGAAAGTAATATATAGAGAGTAATAGAGAGAGAGAGAGTAATAGAGAGAAATTAATAGCGAGAGAGAGAGAGAGAAAGTAAGAGAGAGTAATAGAGAGTAATAGAGAGAGAGAGTAATAGAGAGTAATAGAGAGTGAGTAATAGAGAGTAATAGAGAGAGAGAGTAATAGAGAGTAATAGAGAGAGTGAGTAATAGAGAGTAATAGAGAGAGAGAGTAATAGAGAGTAATAGAGAGTGTGTAATAGAGAGTAATAGAGAGAGTGAGTAATAGAGAGTAATAGAGAGAGTGAGTAATAGAGAGTAATAGAGAGAGTGAGTAA
Source organism: Pygocentrus nattereri (assembly GCF_015220715.1). Lineage (NCBI taxonomy): Eukaryota > Metazoa > Chordata > Actinopteri > Characiformes > Serrasalmidae > Pygocentrus > Pygocentrus nattereri. Next base: position 7,405,046 of record NC_051235.1, read on the forward strand.
TAGAGAGTAATAGAGAGAGAGAGTAATAGAGAGTAATAGAGAGTAATAGAGAGAGAGAGAGAGAGAGAGAGAGAGAGAGAGAGAGAGAGAGAGAGAGAGAGAGAGAGAGAGAGAGAGAGAGAAAGAGAGAATAAGCGGCTGATCTGTGCTGCCCGCAACAGTGTCTCTGACCCCAGGTGCTCTGCTGTCTCTGCTGGATTTACTGAAGCTCCTGCATGTGAGCAGAGCTCCAGCATATGCTCTCAGACTCGTATGCTCCAAGACAAGCTAACCAGAGGACAGAGCTTTCAGACTCACGCAAAGGGCAGAAAACTGGTCCTGGGTCTGCACTCCTATACAGTGATCTTTAGTTGTTGACTACAAATCTACACTACAGTTTACCCTCTGTAGTCACTGCAACTAAACAGACAAGTAAACTCAATTATGTGCAGAAAAGAGGCAAAAAAAAATGCTATCTCTGAAATAAGATTTTTATTGGTCCATTCATCAAGAAAGGATCACACAAAAACTATGTTTTATTAAGAAATACTCACAAAAAGTGTTTTGGTGAAACTGAAATAACGAAAATGTCATCTGTCCTATGATTGTGATTCAGGATATTAATTTATTTAAAACTTTATTCTGTCATCCATTTTATTAGAACTTCATTGTGGATATTTATTTTATTAAAAGCTCATCCCGGATATAAATCTTCTTATTTCTTTTACTTCAATTGGTCCAGTAATCATATGAGAACTCGACTCTGGATGTTGCTAATGTGGTTATTCATTTAAATAGAACTTTTTTCTGAATAATAATTTTATTAGAGCTTCATTCTGAGTATCAACTTCCTAAGAACTTCATTCCGGATGTTACTTTATTAGAACTTTATATAGGATATTATATTAGAATTTCATTCTAAATATTATTTTTATACATATTTAACTCCATTCTGGATGTTGTTCTATTTGAAGGTCATTGTAGATGTTATTTTGTTAGAAATTCACATTATTCATATAATTTGAACTTTATACAGGACGCTAAGTTTATTAGCACTTTAGTCTGAATATGAATTCAATTTTATTAGAATTGTATTTTGTAAATTCATTTTAGTAGCACTTCACTCTGGCTATGAATTTCATTTAGTTAGAATTTTATTCTGCAAATTAATTTCACTTGATCTCCCTCCTGAATTTTTAATTCATTTATTAGAATCTCTATGGATATTAATGTAATTTTATTAGAATTTAATTCTGTAAATTAACTTTATTAAAACGTAATTATGGATATGAAATCAATTGAATTCAAATTTATTTAATGTAAATTAATTTTTAAAAAAACTTGGATATAAACACATTTAAATGTATTATAATTTTATTCTGTAAATTGCATTAGAACTGCATTTTCTAGATATGAGCTAAAATTTAGTTTAAACATTTCTGTAAATTGTATAAGAATTTCATTCTGGATATTTACTGAATTTTACTCTGTAAACAAATTTTATTCTGGACATTCCACAGCTTTCTTAGTCATTTGAGAATCATCTACAGCTCTGGTCATTACCATAGACACATAGGCATTTCTTCACTGTACAATATTAGATAATCACTTTAAACATCTATCTGCTTTTACATTACTGAAACTTTGACACACAAGTTTCCAAAATAGAGAAAGACTGAGAGTGTTTACCTTCTGGTGACCTTCTCCCTCTGACAGCTCAGCACTGTACAGTCCTGAAAACAGAGAGAAGAGAGAGAGAGAGAGAGAGAGAGAGAGAGAGAGAGAGAGAGAGAGAGAGAGAGAGAGAGAGAGAGAATCCATCATTACATGATACCATGTGTAAAGCCGATTCAAGCCACATCTGCACAGCACACCGTACATCAAATCAGCCTTTATGTACACTTTATATCTTTAAATTATCTTTATGTGCTGAAATTGTGTGATCATTCATCAGTAGGACCTCAGCACTGGTAATTAAATAAAGGTTTAAGCCTCCGTAGGGTCTTTTGCCAACGAGGCCATTTGGAATACTGCCAAACATTTCAAACATTATTTTTCTTGGCAACACCAGACATTTCTATGGACTTAACAAAGACATCATCCTGTAAATACGTGCTAATAGAGTGCACGAGTCAAAAATAAACACACCACTACTGAAGCTTTTACATGTCTGTCAGCAATATCATTATTTATGAGAAATATAGTGTATGTGCTACAGCAGTGGATCCAAGAGCTTTTTTGCTGGCAAATCCAAATAAACATCACGTGTGGTGATGTGATGAAGCGGAGACATCGAAAAAAGTAAAAAAGTTTTGGTTTCATGAAGATTCTTTTTGCACTGAATATGTGATATAACTGAATGTAACTAAAATACTGAGCATCATATATCATACACCGCACCGACTGGCCACTTCATTAAGTATGGCTACTTGGTCCATTTCATCAGACCATGTAGGAGCATTTGGTAGGTGTACAATTACAGTCCATCTGTTTCTTTATATATATATATATATATATATATATATATATATACACACACACACACACACACATACATACACACACACACTCCTTTTTGTCCATCATTAACATCTGCTTTGTGACCCGTTTTCCTCACATCGAACCAAATTCACTGCGTCACCTTTTCTCAATCTATGAACCCGTCACACCTCACAGGTATTTATAGCACGATCATCCTCATTCAGGAGCTGCAGGAGCCTGAATGTTTTGTCTGGGGAGCTTATTTATATATAATAGTGTGGAATACCTGCTCCTCTGATTAAATTTTTCATGGACTGGACAAGTTTCTGGATGCAGGCGACAATGTTCAGTCACTCTTGCATCAAAGAATTGTGAAGTTCGGCCAGATTTCTTGGATGCCTTCCCTGGCGTCTTACTTATTGTTCCAGGTAGTCCCTCAGATGAAGAGGACTCAAAATCCAGGCTTGTGAATGCTCCTGAATGTTTGTCATGCCAAACAGTCATATGTGAAAATTGTCATCTTGACATCGTCATCGTAAGATGATGAGCTAGCAGCAAAACCTGGTTGTGCAACAGCTCAATGTCGGCACTGTGGGTCAAATTTACTGTCAGCTCAACCAAAGAACCCATTTCCACATAATTAAAACACCCACAGAACATCACAGAGCAAGAATATAACAGAGCCTCTTCCAGATTGAACCACACCTTGTTTGGCGTCCTCACTGAAGGATTGCTGAGGTCTATGATGAACATGACGCCAAGCATCATCCACATACAGGAAGAAACGCGACTCGTCTGAACACACTTCCAGCCATGAACAGTCTAGTTCTTGTGTCTCTTCAGCCACTGTAACTGGGCAGCTCTGTGAGCAGAAGTGAGCAAAGGCCTCTCGCACACCACTCTGCTCCATATGCTCATGGTATGTCATTCCCTGTGAAATGTTCTTTCAGAAATTGGTTGTGAAGGACCTGTGTTGACTTCTAAAAGCAATTTCTGCCTGGAAGTGAAGTGATTTTTATTCACAAGCTGTGAAACACACCGGTGGTTCCAGTCCATCAGTTGTGTCATTCAGCCACAATTCAGACACAAACTTTGTGTAGGCTGGGATTTTTTTGCCACTGCTGCTCAAACCGTATCACCGCACGCTTCGATACACCTGTAAATTCAGCTACTTCCTTCAAACTGTGGCCCTTGGCATGCCTAAATGCAATCACTCCTTTTTGTCCATCATTAACATCTGCTTTGCAACCCATTTGCCACACATCGAACAAAACATTCACTCCACTGCGCCACCTTTTCTCAATCTATGAATCCTGTCACACCCCGTAGGTAGTTATAACCTGATCATCCTCATGCAACACAGGAGCTGCAGGAGCCTGAATTTTTGTCTGGGGAGCTTATACATCCTGTGCTACTCTACATCCAAGTACTGGCAATATCCATGATATACTCAGAAAAGCATATTGTGATTATAATGACAAATATTGTAATATTCCTATTCCTATTCCAATGTAAACAGATGAATCACCAACTTCAAGTATTTTAATACCGAGTATGCATGTTCAGGAAAAAAAAGCAGCACTTACTGGCAGGTCGAGTGGTCGGCGCTTTGGTCCATCTTCGCTTCCTGAAATCCAGAAAGGAAACATACGGTATCCGTCAAAAGTTTGGAAATTCTTGCTCAAAGAATTTAAAAATTTTTTGACACTAAAACGAGTGAATAAAGTTTTAAGCAAATGCATTTTTTTTAAAGCAAATCCAACTCGCTTCAGTACAGCTCTATACACTACTGGTTTTCTTCATTTTCATAGGTGTGGTCAATTGTTTTGCTGCTACTGTAAGCAAATGAAAAACTCCCATACATTATTAGCTCCACAATCTTAGCACATAATACGCTCCTGACAGGTCTTGGCTCTTTACTACTGATCCATGGAGGAAGCGGCCACTGCAATAATCGCAGTAATTACAACTGCACTGAGCAGAAAAATACCACCTTATAATGTCTTTGTTATTTAATTGGCTAGAAGAAAATGGCTTATATTTGAAAGACTTCTCTCCAAACAGCAGATCTCAAACCTAATCCGAGCAACCAATATGTAAGCGCTAATGTAGCAAGACACTAATTAGCAATGTGTAAACAGCATGATATTGGAGGGATATATGCAATACATTGTGTGACAATATAGTCCCCTGATTAATTTTTTTTCCGATTTACCATCATCAACATTCTATATGAACGAATTATGCAGAAATTCTGACAAATCGGACGTCTGCTTTAATTAATTGAAAACAGACTTCATGTGGATTGTGACATCTTATGAAATACTTTAATCTATAAAAAGGAATTATGCGGCTTAGCTAATTTTAAAAAGTGGCCTGAATTTGTATTTTTACACTGATGCAAATGAAAAATCGCCTGTCTTTACAGAATGCAATAATGTAGTAATTTAAAGCTGAAAGTAAATCATTTTCCCCACAGACTCAACTTGTATCAAAATCAGTCATATATAACTGCTACATGAGCACTTTCCAATCTCTCATTATCCCTCAGAATTGAACAGGCTTCGTTTCTGCGCCTTTAAGGCTGATGTATGTAAATTATTGGCTGCCCTGTATTACAGCTGGTTGAAAACACACAACTTCAGTGTGAGTGGGTGGAGCTAAACTGCTGCAAGCTGAGAAAGTGAATATATTTATGTTTTAAAGGCATATTAAACTGTTGACATACAACATCAAACTAAATTATTTTAAGTGAGGAAAGTTTGGATTTACAGGCCTTTTAATAGCCTTTAATCGCACGGCAAAACAATAAGTACCTTCGACTTCTTAACCTTTAGAAGTCACAGCTTGTTCCCACTTGGGCAGAACACTGTGCATTGTTAAACTGCATTGAGCTCATGGGTTGGGTTGGGGAGGGGGGGGGTTGTTCTTGGCTACGCTAGACACTGAAACCTCGCTGCCCAGAATCCTCAGAGACGCATTTGGGGATTTCTGCATCGGTCAAGTTTCAGATGGAAGAGAGATGTTCTTACACCTACAAGAAACATGGAAACCACATGCGGCAAACGAGATTAATTAGCGGAGACGGTGGAAAGGCCATGTGTACTAGAGCCGTCCATGACTCAATGTTCTCTGTTGACCAAAGAACCATAAACAAAACAACACAGTATCGTACAACACAAGACTATAAACTGTAAAATAGTTTGCACTTTTAAAAGGCCTGTATTGCACATTTCTGTTTTATTTTTCCTCCTATGGTCAGTTATGATAAACTTTAGGTATAAAAACAGACATGATTTACTTTTACACAACCATTTCCGAACCTCTTTACTTCAAAATACCCAGGCTGTTTTTATGATTGTGCATTTACAACTGTTGTATGGAAATGACATCTGTTCTGTGTGGCTGTGCTTTCTTAGAGAGGTGCACTAAAACGCTACATTGGGGATCATGCCCACTCAGACACCCTTGACCAGGCTGCTGGCTCTGGTTGAACAGCAGTGAGTTGTCTGAGAGGGCAAAGAGTGTCCTTTTAACCATCATCTCAAAAATGAAAACTGCTCATCTTTGAATATTACCGATTGTTGCAGCCCTACATGTATCGGTTCTAAATTCATCCATAATATCACAATATTTTCCACTATTGGACATTATTTTACACCTGTTGACCTCTCTCCCTACTGGACAGCTGTAGTGTATCCAGCACCTGTTTGCCGCTGACCAGTGGAGGGCGGTCTGCCCTGGCCGCTCGGCCTGCTGGGTGACTCTGTGGTACTCAAAGTGACCACTGAAGCTGGGCGCTTCCACGGCACGGACTCAGGCTCCAGAAGACCAGGGAAGCAGATGACCACCAGGTACCAGTGAGCTCTGTATGGAGAGAAAGACATGGTCATTGGTCACAGAGCTTGTTAGCTGAACTGAGATTAACCGCTTTAATGGCCACAACCCTGCCAGCATCCAACTGCTTATTCAGTACTTCTATATATTAAGAATAACTATTATTTTTCAGGTAATTATATGATCATATAAATTAGGACAAGGTTATTCAACTGAAACTTGGACGTCCAGTTAGATAACATTTCTTATTCTGGACGTATCTTTATCATCTATCAAATCAAAAAAGTAATTGTTTTAAAATTAGACTGGTGACCTGTCCAAGGTGTATCCTGCCTTCCGCCCAATGACCACTGGGATAGGATCAGTTCCACTACCCCGCCACAAAGCAGAAGGAAGTGGTTTAGAAAATGTGTGTGTTCTAAAACTATGTACAGAAGTATTGGGACACCTACACACTACACCTATAGGAGCCGCTATGATATCCCATTCGGAATCCATACGCAATAATATGGAGCCCCCTTCTACAACAGCTTCCACTCTTCTAGGAAGTCTCCTACAAGATTTTGCAGTGTGTCTGTGGGATTTTTTGCCCATTCGACCAGAAGAGCATTTGTGAGGTGAGACACTGATGTTGGACGAGAGTTCCTGGCTCGCAATCTTAGTTCTAGTTCATCCCAAAGGTGTTCAGTGGGGAGTTGAGTCAGAGCTCTGTGTGGGCCAGTCAAGTTCCTCCACAACAAACTCACCCAGCCAGGCCTTTATGGACCTTGCTTTGTGCACTGGGGCTCAGTCATGCTGGAACAGAAAAGGGTCTTCCCTAAACTGATCCCACAAAGTTGGAATTAAGATTTCCCTTCACTGGAATTAAGGGGCCTAGACCAACCCCTGAAAAACAACCCATATCATTATCCCTCCTCCACCAAACTTTACAGTCAGGCAGGTAATGTTCTTCTGGCATTTGCCAAACCCAGACTCATCCATCAGACTGACAGATAAAGAAGTGTGATTCATCACTCCACAGAATACATTTCCACTGCCCCAGAGTGGAGTGGTGGCATGCTTTACTTTAATTTTATACACCTGTTAACAATGAGAGTGGCTGAAACACCTGAACTCAATTATTAGGTGGCGTATCCCAATACATTTGTCCATATATTGTAGGGTGGGGTGTCCAAATACATTTGTCCATATAGTAACCAATGAATAACAAAACTATTGTTTTATGATAAGATTTGAATGCAACTTTAAAGCGTGAGAGCCAGTGGGCTAGATTCATTAAACAGGGCATTAACAGCGCTATGTCATGTGGCGTCACTAGTGTTCCAGGCAAGAGCCAATCAAAATCCACATGCAAATGAGATCAAACGTATTGAAGACCTAAGGCAAGTGAAGCTCTGGTTGGCTGGCAAAAAAACAAACAAAAAAAAAAAACAAACAGAGCTACAAATTTTGAGGAAAGAAGTGCTGACAAATAACAGTAAACTAAACTAAAGTGTAACATCTTAAAACTTTGATTGTAGGAATTTATTTTAGCGTGTAAGGTTTCATTTCTCATGGCTAAGAATAGCCTTTTTACAGATGTTATAATTGCAGTAACAATTTTTACAAAAATCAATTTAAGTGTAGCGTTATTTTTTAGTACAATGAAAAATTTTATTGGCATGCTGAAATTTAAAGGATAAGTCCTTTTAGCGTTTATTATTTATTTTTCTTGATCTTGAGGATTCAAGGTACATGTGAAAAGTTAAATTCCAAAAGTAAGTATTCAATTTTGACTATTTAAAATCCAGTATACAAAATCCACCGTAAACTTAGGTTTAAGGCTAAGACCGCTTGCAATACAATCAACTCAAACGTAATCACAATCTCAATGTCACATTACTCTCTATTTATTTGGCTCCATCACTAAGCTAACCGCCAAGCTATTTGCTTTTAGCATTATGGAGAATCTTGTCCATAGTGTCTTTGTGATCCGATCACTCAAACCACCTCTGGAGGTGGTCAGGCACATAGAACCTTTGTAATGTGAATGTTAAAGCGTCCCGGGCAGCAACGAATGACCGCCTTAATCAACTGTGTCATCACAGTCGAGACGGAAGTAGCTGTGTAGCGTCTGCTCTTCGTCTCCTCTCACATCTATTTAGACCTTTAAATGTTTGTAATGGCTCGTTCTCAGATAGACAGAGTGAGAGTGAGAGAGAGAGAGAGAGACACAGAGAGAGGTCACATGTGCTATGGCTGGCTTCCATCCTCTTTCAGTGGGCACTGTTTGTTCTAATAAAAACGTTTGCACACTCCCGCCTCTGTGTGTAGACAAACGGGCGGACGTATTTAATTGACCATCAAAGGGGAAATTCGAGTGCTGTGTGTTGGGGTGGCCTCATCAGTCTTAAAAGAACATACTGTACTATGTACTACGAGTCCTAGTTTAGCACTTTGTGCCATTTGTTTTTGAACTGGACACTGGCACCATAATCACTAGGTGTAAACTCACATAATTCTTTTAAACCTACCAAAAGCAAGAACAGCGTTACTGCGCAACATTTAACTTTCAGTGCAACAAAATAAAACTCATTTTAGGCCGAATACCTCCCAAGTTCTAGGAATGTCAGGTGGTGTGACCGTCCAACCCACGGTCCCACCCACGGTCCTGCATTGGTTTCCATCTGAGTTAGTCACAATTGAAAACGACTGCCATAGGTCAGACTGGCCTTTAGCTGGCTTTATTGTCCTGCAGCTTTATTAAATGCACTTTTCAAAGCTGTGGCCGTCTGACTATCTGAAGGCTCAGCCGTTTCTGTAGACTACATGATTCACGTGACCGTGTGATTAGTTGCTTCTATTCAGAACTAGTTTAGTCTCTACATGTATGTGTTGACCTGCTCCCACCCACACCGAGCTGGGTAGCCACCCGCTCCCAGCACCACAGGGTACTTTAGGAGTCCCATGGGAATGCAGACTTGTAGTATACAGATCATTACAGTATAAGATTATTACACTGGTTTACTCAACAGCTGGGGATGGAGGTAATTTGCTTTGGTGTAACGAAAAGACAGAACAAATCCAAATAGCTAAAATATATACCAAATATATAAATACATAAATGTAATAATGCCCATTGGTATTGTGGTAAATGTAATAATGCCCATTGGTATTGTGGTAAATGTGTTAATGCCCATTGGAACATACATAAATAAAAGTTTGTTTTGTTTATATCATTTTAGCAACTGCACTCTCAACACCCGTTTGTGTGAATGAATCTGTGAAAAAGAGAGAGTGAGCAAGTGAGAGCAAGAGACTCACTCCTGGTTGACTGGTATGAAGAGGTAGTCCTTGCTGAAGATGTCTACGTGTCTGGTCCATGTTTTAACTCTGCGATGACGTCTGCACTGAGCCCTGCAACAAACAAGAAGTGAGGCATTAGCTCTGTTAGTGCGGCTTGTTAGAATAAGTGAGAACACTGCCATTCAAACCCGGTGCGCACCAAAAGAGAGTCAATTAGTGAGGCTGAAAACTGTGGCGAGCCGTTTTAGCTTTCAATCCTTTTTTCTTGATCTCAGGAATTCATTTTAAACATGTGTAAAATGTTGGTCTCACTATATAAGGTTTACATTGATAAGACAGGTTTGTGTGGGTGTGATACTCACGTGATGCCGGCCTCCTCCTCACTACTGTTGTCCTTGCGTGTGAGCTGTTTGTAGAAGAAGCTGCTAAAGATGTGGGATCTGTTGGCCACGTCCTGATCGGCTCTCTCCAGCTGCAGGTACCTGCCGAGAAACGGGCCACTGAGCTCCCTCCACTCTTAGTATGTGCCGATTTACATAGAGGACATTAAGGTTATATTCACATTACCAGGGTGAAGTGGCACACATCCGATTTTTCGCCCTAAAATAACTCAGATCTGATGTTTTCAGGGCTGTGTGGACACGTGAATCTGATCTTTTCAAATCCGACCTGAGCCACTTTCATATGTGGTCCTAGACTGGATGCATATCCAATTCATAGCAATGCAAACTTAATGTGAAGCTCAGATCACAATTCATGTGCTTTTTTTCCCACTGCACATGCACCATCAGTGTTACTCTGGCAGCAGCGCCGAACAGACGTTAAAGCCTGTAAACAGTGGAGAAGCAGCTCATCTCACCTTTTTCGTCTTCGTCTCGCTCTAATAATGAAGCTGAGAGCTGATCAGAGTTAATGATCTTCACAGCGAAGCTCGTTAGTTTGTGCTGATGATGCAGAGATTCATTCACGTGGCGTTACTGAGTAGGATGTGCAAATGCGGCTCATTTCAGGACGCCGGTTCGTTTGCATTGATGATAGATTTGAGTCACTTACCTAAACAAGTGTGAACCATCGTGTCAGAGAGATCGGATCTGAGCAAAAAATCAGATTTGAGCACTTAGGCTTGTAATGTGAACGCAGCCTTTGCTTACTTTTGGGGAATAGCACAGGTCCAAAACTACGTATTGGTAAACATAAGCAAAGATCCAGAAGTGGCAAGACAGATAACTGTTTTGTTCTGCAAGAGAAAGCATGACGCGTGGGCGTCAGAGAACCACGTGGTGGGCTGCGATGGCGTTTGTTACTGAGGTACACTATTTGAACACATTGTCATACTAATATGTCATCATGATATGCTCCTAAGAATAGTCACTGGTTTTCACAGTGACTAAGTTTCATAGATTGTTTCTCATTGTTACACTGATAGGTCTTTAACATTAAGCAATGGATATCACTGCTTATTCCAAACACTTCTGTCAAATGACAGGTTTCTTTTTCCTCTACATTCATTACTGTAGAGGAAACTGGGGGGAATAATTCTTCAGATCCACAGTTCAGTTTTGTCCTTGATTCCACAGTTCGGTTTATAACTGAGGCTTTTTTGGTTATTTTTACCAATACAATAAGTTACCAACAGGTGGGAACACTAAAGCTGCTGAGTAACCTCACACTGAATGCAGTTTGTGCTTTAAAGTTGCTGCTACAGCTATTAGCCATTCATTTTCATCCTCAAACATGTTTAGTGGCGCTACGGACCCTGACAACCTTGCACCCTGCCGGGAGCTTTTTGCCACTTTAACTAGTTTACTGTTAGCAAGCGGTTTCAACATCTCCAGCTAATATGGCAAATCTAGTGTTCTGGTTATAGTTATTTTCCCATATCTATCGATTTATCACCTGTAGACGTTAGCTAACGTTACTATACCCCCAAATCATTTACATCCTTTATTTAATTTGGACTCCCACATTGTTGTGTGTTTGATTCGCTAACAATTCTGAACACGTTCTGGGATTGCAATCTTAACATGTACGACAAAGTATGGGGCGGTCGTGGGCTGGAGGTTAGGCAACCAGCCCTGTGACGGGAAGGTTGGTGGTTTGATCCCCTGAACCAACAGTATGTGACTAAAGTGCCCTTGAGCAAGACACCTAACCCCCAACTGCTCCCCGGGCGCTGCGGATAGGGCTGCCCACCACTCCGGGCAAGTGTGCTCACTGCCCCCTAGTGTGTATGTGGTATTTCACTGCACGGATGGGATTTTTATGGGTCTTGTCCCTGATTGTAGGCTTCTTGGTTAGCAATTAATCACTGACATTGGTTCTAAAGCCAACATCCACATCCTTAATGTTAACATAAATTGTACTGATATTGGCAATAGTGAAGATTTCATTATCAACACTGGAAAAGAAAAAGACCCCTTGCTTTTATATACACAGACACAGCCAGAGCAGTAAGAGTACTCACTTGAGGTAGAAGTCGATGATGACGTCGTTCAGAAACTCGCCGTCCCTAAGGCACTCCAGGTCTTCTGTCGTCACGGTGATGCCGCCTTTGGAAGGCGGAGGGGGGTACTGGATCAACCTGTTTTAAAAAAAAATTCACATAGTTAGAGCAGTTATAGCGGTCAAAGTGTCTCTAATAACTGTGTAGTTACATATGAACAACATATGCAACAACACTGTAACTACTAATGATTGTCACTGTTACAGTGGGATTACAGAAGTACACCTTATGTAACTTCAGTTTTGCCTCATGTAATTAAGATAATTACATGTATCTTAATAGTTGTATCAACCTATTCTCTCTCATATAATCACACAAGGGTAATAACATTAACGTAAATAACTAACACTGCACTACAGGAACTTTCTGTATAAAAGATACACTTGTGTAATTACATGTGGCAAAACTGATGTTGACACACATGTAGGCTATAAGCTATATTATATATAATAAGCTATATTTCTGCTACCCATCTGTAACATTGACAATCATCAGTAGATAGTGTTGCTACAAATGTTATTCGTGTGTAACTACACAGTTATTAGAGACACAATATAAAGGGGACCGTTATAGCATTCATTAACAGTCATAGCACACAGAAAAAAGTTATGATTATTACTACTACTGTGATTAATAAACGGGAGATCTGCATATTGCTAAATATCATAAGGACATAATGTTCACTATCAATCAAATGTACCGCTAAAAATATCCCTACATCATGTGAGTCGCACATAATATCTGTGATACATACCCCAATAACCATAAGTGAATATACACTGCAGCTCTATTTAAAGCACCCCAGACGGCTCCTCTGACAACAAAATTCCCCTCCAATGTTCAGTGACACTCGTGTTGGCTTTTGAAGTCCAAACTTCAAAAACTTTATGGAAAGTTCTGGAGAAGTGACATGGAAACTGTCGCAACACGAGCCAGAAATTTAGCTCCAACCAAAGCACGAATGAGTCGAGTCAGCTTACCCGTAATCACAGTCATCACACAGTGTTCTGAAGCGGCCAATTTCAGGTCAATACCAGGAAAGCTGGTCAAGGATCATATCCTATTTATATAATTATCGTTATTAGAAAATGAAATGAAACTGAGACTAGACCAGAACTCTTACTGTAAAACAGCTGATGCTTCTTGAGTTTATTTGGCAAGAATTATGGACTCAGCCAGTGTAATTGCGTGCATGCTTTTTTTTTCTACACACACACACACACACACACACCAATCAGCCATAATCAGCTCATTGTCCATTTTATCAGTTCCACTGACCATATAGGAGCACTTTGTAGTCCTACAATTCCAGACTGTAGTTCATCTGTTCCATCTGTACACTCTGTTGCCCTGTTTTACAGGTCAGGACCCCCACAAGGACACCAAAGAGCAGGCATTATTTAGGTGGTGGATCATTCTCAGCACTGCAGTAACACTGGTGTGGTGGTGGTGTGTTGGTGTGTGTTGCACTGGTGAGAACAGATCAGACACAGCAGTGCTGCTAGAGTTTTTAAACACCTTAGTGTCTCTGCTGGACTGAGAATAGTCCACCAATCAAAAACATCCAGCCAATGATGAAGGACTAGTGGATGACCAACACAGCAGCAGATGAGCTATCGTCTCTGATAGGAGGATCTAACAGAGTGGACAGAGTGTTAAAACTCCAGCAGCGCTGCTGTGTCTGATCCACTCACACCAACACACCACCACCACATCAGTGTCACCACAGTGCTGAGAATGATCCGACACCCAAATAGTACCTGCTCTGTGAGGGTTCATGGGGGTCCTGACCACTGAAGAACAGGGTATCAGAGAAACAGATGGACTACAGTCTGTAACTGTAGAACTACAAAGTGCAGCTATACAGTAAGTGGAGCTGATAAAGTGGATGATGAGCATGTAAATGAGAAGGTGGTCATAAAGTTATGCCTGACTGGTGTATATAGGGGCGGGATAAAATAATATTGCTTTCCTTTGCAATCCGTTATCGATACACTGGTGCCAAACGTCAATTTATTTCTTGAAACATGCATGTGCTGTTAACACTCTAACCCAGGGGTGTCCTACTCGAACACTAAAAGGGGCATATTCAAAAACCTCTACAACTCTGAGGGCCGTTTGTGGTTTCATTCCATTTTTACTTAACATTGTGCCATGACTCCAACTGGCCATTATTTATCCTATATATGCCAAACCTGCAACAGCAAAATAGGCACTGAATACAAACTATTCAAAAATAATTTCAAATAAAAATAGCTTTATATAAAATAATAGGCTACATTGGCTACAGATACCTGTTAAACCTCTTTACATGTAGCCAGGAGGAAGGTCTTTAAAACTGCCTGTTTGCTTAAACACCATCTTTTTTGTGTTGGCCCGTACTGGGTGGGAAGGAGGTTAAAGCACATTATAATTATTTCACGTGTGTGTGTGTGTGTGTGTGTGTGTGTGTGTGTGTGTGTGTGTGTGTGTGTGTGTGTAAAACCTGTGCTTGTGTGTACCTTCGGGGCTGGCTCTGCTGTTTTGTGTGGCTGCGCAGTGAGGTGTGTCTTGTGGCCATTGCGTCGGTGGCCTTTGTAGCCCCCTCTGCTCTGCTGGGTCTGGTCCCAGCTGGACTGCCCTGTAATCAAGCAGAGAACCATCAGTTTTATCTTTGTCATCCATCTCTTGGCTGAACATGCAGGTCATATGTGGGGTGATAAGAGAAGGATTAGAGCCATTTAGCAAATATTGGCCCTCAGCTTGGAAATGTGGAATAAAAGAAAACATTAGTGGGGGGGATAAAAACAGAGAGAGAGAGAGAGCGAGCAGAAGAAAGAGACATCTAAGAGAAGGGAAGAGACAGCAAGAAAGCAGGAACGAGGGTAAAGAGAGAGTCAGAAAAAGAGACAAGACAATGAGAGAGAGACAATTAAAGAGAAGGCAGGATAGACAGCAAGAAAGCAGGCATGAGAGAGAAGTGAAAGGAAGAAAGAGGTGAAACATACAGAGGGAAAGAGGATGGGGGAAAAAAAAGGGAGAGAAGGAAAAAGACAGAAAAGGGGAGAGTGGTAAAGACAGAGTGCAGGAAAGGGGAAAACGGAGGAAAAAAGGAAAGAAAAACAGCTAAAAGAGGGAGATAGACAGCAAGCAAGCCGGAAAGACAGAAAAGGAGGGAAAGAAAAAGAGCGTATGAGATATGTGAGGGACAGAGAGAGAGAAAGAGAGACTGAGCTACATAGTTGGTCTCCATCATTCTTGAACAGTGTCAGCCAAAAAGAGAGACAGAGAGAGGGGGGAGAGAGGGAGGGAGAGAGGGGGGGGGGGGGGGGGGGGAAAGAAAGAGAGAGGAAGAGAGGGAGAGAGGGAGAGACGGGGGTAAGTTACATCACAGCAGGGAATCAAACCTCAGCCCAAACACAGATTGGGCCTGACAGAAACCCGAATCTCCCTCAACTCAGTTCCACTGTGTGAAGTGTGAATAAACCCTTTTACAACGGACACATCGCGGCCAAGACCCCTAACGAGCTGGCTGAAGGGGCCAGCAGAAACTCCCTGAGATGGCATGAGAGCGAAGCCAAGAGCCGTTTGAACTGATTAAGCGCCGACTCTCTTCTGCCAAAGCCAGCGGGTGTTACTGATCAGCTGGAACAAAAGAGCTGGACCGGGCCTGTGAGGACACGATTGAAGAGTGGACCACAGAAGACGGGACTGGAGCAGAACCGGTTTAATCTGAGAGGAATACTTTACTGGCAAATCTCATTTATACAGTTTTGGCCCCTCAAAACAAATACAGTCAATTAGCCAAGTCACGTCTGGCTTGGTATGAGGCTATTTGGTGGGGTATAAACTTCCATCATCTGTTAGCCGCATTAGCCCACAGCAAAACTGCCCTGGCTGATCGACTTTATTTGGGGCACAGAAGAAACCTCAGTAAATGAGAAAAGGGGGAAGAGAGGTGGGGGTAGAGAGATAGGAGGAGAGATATAGAGAGAGAAAGAGGGACACCTGCAGAGAGAGAAAAAAACAAGGCAGAGAAGGGGAGAAAGGAGAAAGAAGACGGGGGGGAAAGGAAAAAAGAGTGAAAGAAAGAGGAAGAAAGACAGAAAGGGATGGACAAAGATAGAAAGGAAGGAAGGAAGAAAGAAAGAATGGCAGAAAGAGAAGGAGGAAGAGAGACAAAGAAAAAGAAAGGTAGAGAAAGAAAGAGAAAGAGAAAGAAAAGATGGAAAAGTGTAAGCTAAAGAAAGAAGAGAGAGCAGGGAAAAAAATGGAGAGAAAAAAGAAAAGAGAAAGAGAGGCAATGGCAGACAGAGAGGGATAAAGAAAAAGAAACAGAAAAAGAAAGAAAAAAGGAGAAAGAAGAGGAAGAGAGGTAGTGAAAGAAAGAGAAAGAGATAAAGATAAATATAGAAAAAAGAGAAAGATAGAAACAAAGGGAGAAAGAAGGGGGTAACAACAGAAAGACAGAGAAGAGAAGGGTAGAGAAAAAAAGAGAAAGAAGGAAGAAAGATGGAAAGGAGGAAGACAGAAAGGGTTAGAGAAAGACAGAGAGAGAGAAGGAAGAGAGGGAGAGAACAAGACAGAGAAGAGAGAGAAAGAAGGAAGACAGGGAGAAAGAGAAAAGTGAGAGGGAGGCAGAGATAGAGAAGAAAGAATGAAGGAAGAGAGAGGGAGACAAAGAAAAGAGAAAGAAGGGAGAGGGAGAGAGAGAGAGAAAAAAGAAAGAATGAAGGGGGAGAGAGAGAGAGAAAAGAGAAAGAATGAAGGGGGAGAGGGAGTGAGAGAAGAGAGAAAGAAGCAAGAGAGGGAGAAAGAAAAGAGAGGAAGGGAGAGAGAGAAAAGAGAGAAAGAAGGAAAAGAGAGGGAGAAAGAAAGAG
Source organism: Pygocentrus nattereri (assembly GCF_015220715.1). NCBI lineage: Eukaryota > Metazoa > Chordata > Actinopteri > Characiformes > Serrasalmidae > Pygocentrus > Pygocentrus nattereri. Next base: position 7,421,990 of record NC_051235.1, read on the forward strand.
AAAAGAGAGAAAGAAGGGAGAGGGAGAGAGAGAAAGAAGGAAGAGGGAGATTAAATGAGAGAGAAAGAGAAGGAAGAGAAGTAGAAA